>NC_085876.1:36088103-36230603 GCF_034702125.1 Engraulis encrasicolus
ACACAAGATAAAGAAGGTATTTTAAAGCCAATTTCCGGTCTAAATCCTTTTTCAACCATTTTCAAGATACTGCTCTCTGATATTGTAGGGCAGTATAGGTAAGGTAACTTTATATAGCAAGGATTGAACGTACACTTGTCAATGGCGATGGGTTGGTGGGATGTATTTTTTTTCATGTACCACTGAGTTTTAATTGTAAAAAAACCCAAAATAAATGCAGAACATTAGAATATTAGTTTTGAAGCGAAAATAAACATTTTTTTGTGATAATTAAGTTAATGTTTGAGAACATTAGCTTCAAGAAGTGCAGTGCATGATGGGTACGCAATCTAGGCCAACAGACAACCTACCCAGCTCCTCCCCTCACTTGTGCACTTTAGTTGCTATCCAAACAATTTGCCATGTACGTAACATGCATTGCATATCTGACTAAGGGCGTACCCATCATGCACTGCACTTCTTGGAGCTAAGTTTCTCAAACATTAACTTATTTATCACAAAGGAACAGCTTAGTTTCGCTTCCAAACTATTTCTCATTGTTATATTCTGCATTTATTGTACGGTTTTTACATTTAAAACTAGTTGGTGTATGAAAAAATTTGATCTCACCACCTCACCGTCATTGAGAAGTTTACGTCCAATCCTTGCTATATAATCCTTCCTATTACACAGTCAGGCACTAAGTGAATTAAGTGAAGTCTATATATCTCATTAGACTGGTGCAGAATGGGAAAAGTTCTTACATTTTGCTTCCCGGGGGGCTGGGTAGAGTGGGGGCCCTAGGTAGTGCGGGGGCCCTAACCCATCTGGGCTGAACAATGTCTCACTTTAGAATAGGGACCCTTATTCCACATCTGTTTTCACACTGTTCAGGGTTTATTCACACAGTTTACCAGGAGCTTATACACATTGTATTTTGGCCCTTACTGCTTACTCATAAATAGAAATCTAGGTCTACTAGGTCCTTACTAAGGTTATATTGGTAATAAATCCCTTATTGTGCATGAACAAGACATTTGCGAATAAATGTCTAACAACTGTCTTATTTTGCTTAGTACATGCCTTGCAAGTTACTTACACATGCATTAATATTATATGTATAAGTGCTAATAGATGTATCCCTAAAATAAAGTGTTACCATTATTATTATTATTATTATTTAGAGGTGCTCCGATCACCATTTTTTGGCCCGATCACCAAAAATCTTTATCTGCCGATTACCGATCATTGCCGATCACAAAAATGATTTCCTATTTTTTTAATAGCATATTAATTATCCTTATTGAATACCATTTCTGCCCATAAACCAATCAATCTTAATTTGCACATGTCTATTATTAGGCTATTATTATTATTATTATTATTATTATTATTATTATTATTATTATTATTATTATCTTTCAGACTAGTGTTGGTAATACAGTCTACAGTATTAATCAATGTATAAGTTATTGCATAGAATAACTAAACTATTTAAGATTGAATTGAAACTGAAACATTACATCAAATAGTCTTCCACATACGAGAAAAAAACAACCTGTCGCTTTAAATGAGCAGCCTCGTGAGGAGAGCCCCTCCCCTCTCTGTCACCGTCCACAGTTCCAGTGCTCCACTGCCGTTTTGAATGTCTCTCTCAAGTTTTACCACATCTGTCGCCGTTTGGTGTTTCAGCGACTATCAAACTAATCGACTGACTGCCAATTACAACTTTGAAAACAATAATTGACATGTTTGTGCTGACAACGTGAAGTTGTCGCGTGCTGACCGAGGCAACTACACAGGTTATAACGTAAAATGGCTCACTGGCGAGTAATACTCAATCGCAGGTAAACGGCGCATGGATCGGAAAATCAGATCATTGTTGATGCAGATATGGTTATGAATGGTGGAAATGAAGGGGGGAATGGCGAAAAGTTATAGACAAGCAAAGATGCCTTCTTTTGGTGCACTTGCAGCTGTGCAGAGCCAGCGCCTACATGCAGCGCCAGGTGTAAAGGCAAATGGTTGCGTGAGGAATTTAATATCTCTCGATCGGTTTTTTGATCGGCATGTTTTTCCGATCACCGATCAGGCTATTTTTGGCCATTATCTGCCGGTCATGATCGGCAGCCGAGCAATCGGAGCACCTCTATTATTATTATTATTGATTTACTTTCTTCCAGATATAAAGTTTTTAAGTTGTGAATAAAATGATGGCTTACTTGAAAAAAAGCTGGTACTCATGATCCTAAATTCATAAACTCAAATTTGCAAGTTGGGTGCTAAATATCACATAGGCTTTATGCAGTATTTGTGCATAGGTATCCTAAGTATCTGTGTTCTTCAGGGATATTCTGAACAAATCAAGTTAAGTGATAACCCAGGCTTTATTTACAATAGCTTGTAACAATAAATTATGTTTCATTGCAACTTTGAGGGCATTTTCACCTTTGAGGGCATTATCTTAAAAAAAAGCCCAGATTTAGCTGTCCATTGGCTGAAAGTGTGTTTATTACATAGTGTGTCTTTAATCTGGTAACCAAATACTTAGCCCACCAATTTCACCTCTTCATGCTGAATCCATACATATCTCATATGTTCGATTTGGTTTAACTAATCAAAAGTTATAGCAGTTTACAGTATATATTTCAGAGCGCCCCCCGCATGGCCTTTTTGTTATCTATGTGTTTGACACTCGAACTCAAATGGTTCTATAGACCCTAAACTTCAACTTGGAATTGAAAACCAAACTTTAACACCAATTTGAAATGACTGAGCCTAATACGACCCCACTATATTTTCTTGAAGGCCTACAATGAGCCCACATATTGTACATTGCATACAATACATCATTCATGTCAGCTTACCATGTTGCACTATCATCCTTTTGACAGATCAGAAAATCCCATTGCTTTTGTTAAAGCATTCCCATTCAACATTCAGTACAGCTTTTTATCTCAAAGTGACCACCATGCTGTTCAGAGATTCAGTTGGTTGCAATTTACCACCTCACCAATAGATGGCACAAAGAAACACATAGGACCTACTGTAGGCCTATGTAGCAATACACTGTAGAAAAGCATCCAATGTTACTCATGTGTAAGGTTTTCAATGCTGATTGTTTGGAGTCAGCAGGACTAGAATTTGCTTTCAATTCATTCAGTGAAATTTGTTGATTTTTTAAATGAAAAGATGCTACAGTAACCTTTTGAACACCTACAGGGTATATATGGGTTATTCTACGATTCGGCTGCGCTTTTAAGTCCATGAATTTTATTAGCCAATTGCACTAACTATTAACTGCATCCAATGATGTTTTCGACATTAGCACACATTTATCTTTCATATAATACAGAAAGTGAAGACATGGCATTATTTCCCTCAGCAAAAATGAATATTTAATACTGGTTTTGGGCGTTTTCATGCCGTCCTGTTTTCCAAATGTCTGATTCAGTCTTCATATTAGCATGTAAAGAAACTTGTTTTGCCCAAGACGACTGCAAATGTTGATTCACAGTAGATTCACAAGTCTTGTGTAAGGAGGGTGACTAAATTAAAATCAGACGTTACAGGGATTTGTAAGGAAAAATGTGTCAGTCTGTGTCGTGCTTGTATATTTATAATAAAAACAGGTACTCGCAGAGCTGTGGCTGATGTTCATTTATTATTCAGAAGACTGACCGCCTGGCGCAGCGAACGTCAAATGCCTCTCAATCAGGACCCCACACTTACACATGACAGGTGCCTGTAAAGGTGCCTGATATAAATGTTACATCCTCCTCTTTTTGGAAGCAAACAAAACAATGAACACAATAATACACAAGCACTGTGAAGTCATTTGAAATCAATTCAGTTAATCTCTTGAGTACATTCAATATTCAAACAACATTCAAGTTCCTGGCTGAAGTTATAACAAATTGGAAAAGCAATCATACCATATAGATATGTAGGCCTGCAAAACATGTATTTAAAATGTAAACAACAATCCAAGATAATGCAAACACCCTGTATCAATATGCTTTTTTTTCTTTCCTTCTTTCTTGTCTTTTTTTGTTGTTAGTTTTTTCTTTTTAATACGGCAGCGATCCGCCAAGTGTTTTTTTTAAAAAATTGTCCTCAGTCTGATGGTGCTCTCCGGTAAGTGTATACTTGCGTGGTGTGTGTGAGGCATGTGTGATTTAGGGCAGCGTTCGGCGTGCACCCTTTTGTTTGTGTGTGTGTGTGTATGTGTGTCAGGCAAGTATGTTTTTCAGGGCAGCAATCCGGCTTCCCCCTTTTCGTGTCACAAATCCATGACTGAGCGTGTCTTGACTTGTCTGTGTTAGGTGTGCTTCTACGGTACACCTCTCCACCTGAGGTGCGGAGGAGGTATGACCGTGCTATGTCAGCTTGTTGTATCACCACGGCTGGCTTCCAGCGGCCCTGTTCTTGTACCCTGATGTGCTCTCCACTGCGTAGCTGGGACAGTGGTTTGGATGATCGATCGTAGTACCTCTTTTGGTGTTGCTGTCTCTGCTGTCTTTTCTCCTGCCCCTCTCTATAGTCGACGACTTCGGGCAGCAGCTGTCTGTTGGTGTTTGGTCCGATCGGAGTCTGCGACTCATCAGTAGTTGTGACGGGGATTTGAAGTTGTCCACTGGTGTATTTCGGTATTCGAGGATACTTAGGTAGGGGTCTCTCTGAGCTGCTTTTGCTTTCTCCATCAGTGCTTTTGCAGTCTGCACCGTCCTTTCTCCAAGGCCATTGCTTTGTGGGTAATGCGGGCTTGAGGTGAGGTGCTGGAATTCAAGAATTCAAACTCTTTTGATGAGTAATGGGGGCCATTGTCTGAAATTAAGATCTTTGGAATGCCATGCCTGGCAAAAGCTGCTTTCAGCTTGTGGATCACTGCTGCTGATGTTGTGGTGGTCAGTCTATCTAACTCAAAAAACCTGCTGTAGTAATCGACTGCTACAAGGTAATTCTCACCATTCCATACGAATATGTCTGTTGCCACGTTCTGCCATGGTCTGTCTGGAATTTTGTATGACAGCATGGGCTCTTTCTGGTTTGCTGCTTGGCGTTTTCGGCATATTTCACAGTCCTTTACTATCGCCTCAATGGCCCTGGACATTCCGGGCCAGAACATGACGTCACGTGCCCGCTGCTTGCATTTCTCCATGCCTAAGTGACCTGTGTGAATTTATTCTAGCATCCTGTCCTGAAGGCTGCCAGGGATGATGATTTTTTCCCCCTTGAAGAGAATCCCATTCATTTTTGACAGCTCATCATGATGGTTCCAAAACTCTCTGATGCTCTGGGGGCAGCTCTGTATCTCATCAGGACAGCCTTCTTGTATGACTCTCTCCAGCTGTTCGTCTTTCTCAGTTTCAACTTGGATCTCCTTCAGTCGGTTGTCACTCACCGGTAGGCTGCTGCATACGGTGTGTACTTGTGCATCCATCCCCTCACTGAGGCTGTTGTCATCTGATGTAAGTGATTTCCTTGAGAGGGTGTCGGCGGCTTACCAGGACGGTGGATGATGGTGAAGCTGTATTTTTGTAGCTGGAGGATCATCCGGCAATCTCAGTGTTGCGGCTGCCAGTGGCTTCTTCATGATCGACTCCAGTGGCTTGTGGTCAGATTCAACAGTGACATTCAACAGAAATTGACCATCCGCAGCACTGTCTCTAATTCGGCCCGGTTTCGAGGTGGTTTCATCATCTTGATGGCTGTGATTTTTTCTGGGTCTGGCTTGATGCCCTCAGCTGAGAGGCAATGGCCGAAGTAGCTGACCTCAGTGGCACCGATGATCGCTTTCTCTGGGTTGAGGCGAACTCCCTTCTCACATGATCGTTGCAGCATGGCGCGGAGGTTTCGATCATGGTCTTCCTTGGTTGCACCGTATACCAGGACATCATCCACGATTGCCACCACGCCCTCGAGCCCCCGGTATGTCTCGTCGATCTTCCTATGGAATTCATCTTGGGCTGAGATGAGTCCAAAGGGTAGCCGCAGGAAGCGGTAATGCCCGAATGGCGTGTTGAAGGTGGTAAGTTTGGATGACTCTGTGGAGAGCTTGATTGCCCAGTATCCCGAACGTGCATCCAACACACTGAAGTACTTGGCACCCCCTAGCTTGGGGGTAGTGGGGTCGCTTGATGGCTTTGTTTAAGTCACTGGGATCGAGGCAGACTCTGAGCCGTCCTGTACGCGGCTTCTCCACCAGAACAAACGCATTGACCCATTCGGTTGGTTCAGTCACTTTGGTAATGAATACGGTGTCCTCCATGTGTTGCAGCTCCTCCTCTAGCCGGCTGCGCAGCGCCAACGGAACTCTCCTTGGTGGGCATACCATGGGGGTTGCGGCTGGGTCAACGTGTATTGTGCATTCACCAGGAAAGAGCCCGATGCCTTTGAAAACATCTGTGAACTCCTCCCTAATGGCCTTCAGGTGGAGTGGTGTGCCAATAGATAACACTAGTTTAATTAAAGGATTTATCCGGAGTTGGAACAAGTTTGCCTGATTTTTGCATGTTTGGGATGAAATACAGTCACTCTAGAGCAAAATCAAGGCAAAAGGATGCGTTTTGAGAAAGTTTGATAATATCACGTTAGCCTCGTTAGCCATATCAGCTATGCAATATGAAAGATGCGGGCATCGTTTTTCGGCGGTTACACACATTTCAAAAACACTGCCGAGTGCGTCGCACCATCAGCTGTGGTTACTCGCTATGGAAATAATCAAAGCTGATGATGCGACGCACTCGGCAATCTACTTGGTGGGCTTTAGTGTCAAATAGTTGTCTTGACCGTAATTTAGATACTCTCAAGGTAGTAGCTTCACAAAACACATTCTGCAGACCTTTCAAGAATACATGAAGGACTTTGGACACTTCGGTTTATGTGTGGATACCCTCAACATGTTATGAGGTACGTGTGACGTTGTTTTGAGCTGTGCAAGACTTTAAAATGTTGTGTTTTTGAAATGTGTGTAACCGCCGAAAAAACGATGCCCGCATCTTTCATATTGCATAGCTGATATGGCTAACGAAGCTAACGTGATATTATCAAACTTTCTCAAAACGCATCCTTTTGCCTTGATTTTGCTCTAGAGTGACTGTATTTCATCCCAAACATGCAAAAATCAGGCAAACTTGTTCCAACTCCGGATAAATCCTTTAAGTCTAAATCCAGGCAGGCGTTAAGACTCAGGACAGGCGGTGCCCTAGTGTCCACTACATAAAAGTACAACATCATGCTGTTCTTCCTGTAAGCACTGCGAATTTTACACAAGCATTTAACGGCAAGCACCTGTCCCCCATAGCCTGTCAGTGTGCGCATTGTGGGCTGTAGGCGCAGCCTGCATTCAGATGTCAACTGATCAAATACATTCAGGGGTATGACATTGACTTGGGCCCCTGTGTCTAATTTAAATTTCAAAGCTGTGCGCTTCTCCCCAATGTTTATGTCTGCGAATGCTTGTTCCGATTCACGAGGATGCCCACTTTTCGTGACGGCGTCTACATACTGTTCCTCTGACTCACCCTCGTCGTCGCCGTCATTCACTGCATGTATTGTTTTCCCTCTCCTAGTAGACTTGCACACTCTTGCAAAGTGGTTAGTTTTCCCACATCTGGCGCATTGCTTTCCTCTGGCAAGGCACTGTTCTATGTCTCTGTGTGCTTTCCCTCCACAGTATCCACAGTTCCTGCCGTAATCTCTGCTTCACTCGCTAGGTCTGGGACGCCTTCTCGTGGCTGCCTCTGCACAGAATGTACGACCGGATCACGCGCGATCGTCATGTTGCTAATGTTAGCTTCGATGGCGCGAGTTTGTGCCTGGCCGAATTCATGGGACCTGGCGATGTCCGTAGCTTTCTGTAATGTTAACTCCGATTCCTCATTTAACAACTTTTCTCTGACCTTGGCAGACTGTACGCCAAATATGATTCGGTCTCTGACCATCTTCATTTGCGTAGTCTTTGACTAGCAGCTTTAGCTCGGTGATGTACTGCTCTAGACTTTTGTTGATTCCCTGCACTTTTTCGTTAAACTTGTATCTAGCAAAGCTTAGGCAATACATACTTCTCAAACTCGTCATAGTATGTTTTAAGTAGTTTTGCGGCTTCAGCAGTCAACGTCCATGAATTGTAAATATCTCTACATTTTTCTCTCGCCCAGAGTAGCAGGTAGCTACATTTCTCAACCTGGCTTTTGCTCCGTAGCGGTCCGGAAAACATCAGCTCCACATGCTGTTTAAACTTCTTCCACTCCCCGGGGAGCTCAGGCGCGTCCCAGTTGATTTTGGGCGAGGGTACTCCGGATACGTCCATTATTCTGACACCATGTCGTGCTTGTATATTTATAATAAAAACAGGTCCTCGCGGAGCTGTGGCTGATGTGCATTTATTATTCAGAAGACTGACCGCTTGACGCAGCGAACGTCAAATCAGAGCCATACAGAGGACAGAGTCAGGCAATTTCTGCTGTGTGCTAGGGCCGACTCCTCATTAGCAAAATTAGCTGTTTTAGCTTCTCAGTACTGCTCAGCGTTGCGAATGTTAGTGCCTAGTAGTGGGCGTAGCACACAGCAAATGCAATGCGATGCAATGCAGGGAATATGACAAGACTTGCTGTTCGTAGTAATAACTTCAGATAAACATCACAGATGGTAAAACTGTTGTGATTATCACCACCGAGACAGTTGATAGTTTACATATTTGTGGTGATTACCACGTAGTATAGTTTGTTAGTCCTTATTTTTGGCTGTTAATGTGGTGGTTTTATGTTGAGTCTATGGGAAGACAGCCGCTTTAGGCACGACCTTATCTCGTTGAAAGGCGGGGCTGCAATTTAATTCCTGGTCCTCCAATCGCGTAACTCTCCCCTCTGTATGGCTCTGCGTCAAATGCCTCTCAATCAGGACCCCACACTTAAACATGACAGGTAAATGTAAAGGTGCCTGATATAGGCTAAATGTTACAGTCTGTGTCACAGTGAATCATAAAATCCTACTTATGAAGCTCAACAATCACATATTCTATATCAGTTGCACAGATTAATGACAACATTATTGCTAAGGGACATAAGCACTTTCAAACGTATGTCGTTTCAACTCTGTAGTATTTCTATATATGCTTGAAATGACATAGTATTTGTCCATAACACTGTTGACAAAATAATCAAGCAAATGTTCGCTTTCATTACAGTAGGCCTATTTATCAAATTATTTAAGATTAAGCTTGGCAATTTGTTTGTTTGGAAACTTAAATAGGCTATATACACTATGGAAACATCTAGGTCATTTATTTGAAAAAAAATAATAATACTGATAATTGTTAAATTAGACATCCAATCCATTTAGGCTGGTTTATCAGGCTAGATAATTGACATTTTGCGTTTGCCAAAAGCGCAGTGGAAACGTAGAATGACCCATATACCAGTGGTATTACCAGTCACCCATTAAAGAGTGTGTTCATGTGTGTAGCCTACTGCAATCTTTTGCCAGTTAAGGTTCTCTTTCCACAGTTCTTCTCATCTCCTTACATTTAAAGCTATAACCCTCTGGTTGTGTTACGGTCAAAAATTACCGTTTTGAAACTTCATTCTTAAATAACTCTATTTTTCATCATACACACTTCATTATATCATGCAGCTAACCTAACCTGACTCTCGCGCAGATGGATTGTCATCCATCTGGAATTATGGTGGAAACCTTGCTGTTCTAGCCCGTGGGTGTATTCAAAAAAAGCTCGAACGTGATTGGAGAAATTAGGTAACAGTGACGTACTACTTCAACCAATCACATCGAAACGGGCCGTGACGTAGTTGTCTGCGACGCGCGATAGAAGCCACAACAGAGCAGTTAGCATGTTGACAGTAGTTCCCGTCCAGCTAGCATGTGTGGATCATTGGTGGCGTTTGAACGGCAAGCCGCCTGTGGTATGCCACCTGTGTCCGACATCTGACCACTGACGGTTACAAAATACACAAGGCATCGGTGGATTTTGGTTGACAATCCGGCATAGTGCACGAATACTCTGTCTGCACTGTCCAAACAGCGGCATGCTACCAGCCCCTAGCACCAATGGAGGAGGACCGCCTACTTGTTAGACTACCTCTGCGCCTACTCATTTGGTGCCATCGTTTGCATCAGATAAATCACAACAAAGATATGGTAAGTTAGATGTCTTGAAATGGCTATATTTTCTTTTAGTGAACACATCATGGGCATAGGTTTGTCAGTTTCTGACGGGGTGATAAATATTGCAGACAAAATGGACGTCTGCTTGCCTGCACAACCAATGTGACATGTGTTGATGAATAAAACTTAATCAAGTATGTGTATTTCGCTGAAAATGATTACCGATAAAATGTTATTCCGACAAAATTACCAGCCAGCATTAACTACTCCCGGTGTGCACGATTAACTCCGGGTCCGATTAACTTGGATGGCATGATGAAGAGCTGTTCACGTCAGACGAGACAGGATGGGGCGTTTCTATTATACACTTTAGAAACTGCATTACGGTTCGACGAGACGAGCATGCATGGGCGCAGATAGCTTTTAAAAACTGGGGGGGACGTTTTCACAACCAACCGTCCGGGGATTATTATTGTACACTGAATATCATTTTTTTTTTATTGTTAGTGGCATATTCATCTTCCGCTAAATAATTTTATTTGCTTTTGTAGGTCTACTACATTAACTATTTTAAATCTTGATACATGATATTTTTTAACAAATGTTTAAACCGCTCCAGCTTTACAGATTCTACTGAGAATGTGCACGAGTCTCCCTCCCACCAAGACTCACCCGCCCCTGCGCGCGCTTCTAAACACACCTCTCCCATCCCATCAGCAAGTGCTACAGTACTTTCCCAACCAATTCAACCTTTAAACAGGACAACTGTGTCAACAAATTTCACGTTGTACTACTAATGTAAGACGACCAGTCTCGCGGTGGTAGGCCTATTGCATGTAAAACACAACTTCAATCCAGGCGCGGTTTTGGGGCGTGTGATATTGGGGTCTCCCCCAGATTAGACATTTTTGATAAAAGCGGCGCATTTAAATGGTGATCTTGAGCTCTTAAGACAACCTCCTTGCTACTAGTTCTACTCAGTCATTTTTCTACCACGCTGCGTTTCAATTGCATCTACACTCCACCGCTATACAAGCCACACGTTTGCGTTGTAGTACCGCTTAACAACAATTCACAGTAAATGCATCCAACAGATTAACACCACCGCAGTCATCATTCCAAAAAGGAGCTCCTTAAAAAAAATTAATGAAGTCAGACGTTGACAGCATACAGACCAGGGACAGTGAACACGACAGCTACCTGCGTTAGGCTAGCCTACTTGATTGACAGCTGTCATGGCATGGCCCAACAAAGATGTCTTTTCACTCAAAAACAGGCGACAAAGAGACCAAAAAGCCCTTCTGAACAATTAACATCAGCTAACATCAGCAACTAGGCTACAAACAGCGTCACAGCGGACATGAACCTATTATTGACCTTACCTTAAAAGTTGTCTTGACCGCAGTAGAACTATTTATCCCAACTTTTAATCCATGCGTTTCCACCATCATCATTCACGTTCCACAGTTTTTGTAATCCACATCATAGCTAGCAAGAATGGGACTATCCTCGAGATTAACTTTAATTATAAAAGCAAGCAACTGGTCTGGGCCAAAAATGTAATGTAAATATGACGTCTGCTCTTCGCTCCACTTCCTTCATAAAGCCAGCTCTGTTTAAGGCGCTTCAAATCTGGGACTTCAGTGGCTGTTAGCCAATCAAAAAATAGATTTATATATATGGTGTAATACCGTTTTTTGCCACATATGAAAGTGAATGGTCCAGGGAGGCGCTATTTCACACATTGCAAAATGCAAAGGCAGAAATCAGATATTTTCTCCAAAAAGGTGAGGGGGACGGATCTAGGTGAATGAAAATCTGGGTACGTCATGTCCCCCCCGTCCCCCCCGCTATCTGCGCCCATGGAGCATGCCGTCGCACTTTTTCCGTTGTTATTGTGCGCGATTGTATTCTCAAACACTTCAGCTGTGGTCAATTCAAATAGTCGATTCTTGAGTGTGCTAAGCACTTCGAGAAGTTGAAGGTGACCATCCATGTTGATCGGACGACGAAGTTAATCGTGCTCACCGTCATAAGCTGGGACACACACACACACACACACACACACACACACTGTGCCATTGTGAATTGATCAATGGTGATTTTTTTTTTTCTCTCTCTCTCTCTCCATTATTAGGTGACCCAAGACCCACGGTTATATAAGGTATGTCTGATTTATTACATCCATTGGTAGGGCAGAGGCAAAGAGTGCATTACTGAAGCAAGCAAAGCCGTATTGTTAAGGGGTGTAAAACCCATTTGTGTAAACAATTAGTTTTTTTTCATCAGGGTGGGAATGTGAAATGACTGAGAACCTTATTATTAAGGTAAATAGGACCCTTGTTGACCTCACCTGTACCTGTGGCCTTGGAAGGTGTCCAATGTTACATGTTTGAATTCTTAGTAAGAGTAACTGAAAAGTATATGTGCTGTCCTGCACCCTTATCCACCTAAACCTACATTAATTTCTACATTAAGAGACTGTACTCCTCCTCATAACATTACAGTTGACAGACGCTTTTGATCAAAGTGATGTTCAAGGGCAGTAATGCAACATGTGGGTGGAAAATACTCTGTACACAGAGTAGGTAGCCTACCCTGTTGTTAATGAACTTTAAGTCACCTAGAAATATTTTAAAAGGTGTTGCAATCAATTCCCGTGTTATTTTTGTTCAAAACCTTGTATGTAGCCACAATTGTCATACATAACCTTCTGAAATGTTTGTCTAATATACTTCTTATACTTCCTTTCCCTGTGTCTGACGCCAGGAGGTGTATGAAGAAACGACAGCATAGAGGACCCAGCACATCCCCTCACAGATTCCATGCCTTTCAAAATATCAGAACAAGATGTCAAGGCATTTTCCTTAAAGAACTTACAACATTTCAGGAGTGTGTCACCATTTGGTTTATCATTTTGTACAATACATCACCTATCACCAAGAACGCTACATTTAGTAAGCTATGTTTCCTGCATTGCCAGTAACCAATATTTAAAAGAAAAAAGAATGTGTATATATAAATTGATATCTTATTTGTCATTATTTACACTTTCATTACTGTACATTGAGAAAAAAATACAGTGTTTTCTTTTCACAATAAAATTGTATTTACATTTGTTCCAATTACTTGTGTACACCATTATTTACACCATTTGTGTCAATATTCGATTCGATATTGTGACAAGATTCCACTTCTTTGTTCCCAATGGATGATGGTTAGATTCTGAACTAATGCTTTGTTACATGTCCCATTATGTCTATGAATCTGTCATGAGGGAGAGTCAGTCACAAAAAGCCTCACTCACAACCAGTAGCATGAAGTACCTTAAAACCATAGGTTATTTGTAACTGATGTCAAATGTAAGGACTGTGGTTGACTGCTGCCTCATTGGGCTTTGTATAATGAAAGTGGCACGTCTGGTATTTAAGTACACATATTCTGTACAGCTGTCAGCAGACCCTGATAACATTTCCAACTTTTCAGTAACGTCTAGATCTTGGTGGGGTAGTGTAGTGTAGATTCTATACGCATGTGGTTGTACAGGCGAATTTTGAAACCGGCTCAACACAGAAGACCAAAGAAATGGAATTGTGGTAGGTGCAACACGTATGACCTGGCTGGCTCCAAAACTTGTGGTGCACATGCCCTGTGTGCCAGCCATTACTGAACTCACTGTCTTGTCTACCTAGAGTGTTCATTTGATGGTTTACGACAGTACAAGTGAGGGAAGAGCCTAATTCAATTTCCACTGTACATGTGTAGCAGCTGGATGACCCGGTCTGTGATGACAATCCCAGCAGACGCTGCCAATGCCATGACGTGCCTACCTGAAAACGACACACATAATGTTAAAATAGAATCTGCAAACAAGGCAACTGTAATTCTAAAGACTCTATAGGCCTAGTATCTGCATTTTAATTCATACCTATTTAAGGCTCAGACCTGAACAGCAGTAGGCTACTATTACTTAGTTTTAAATTTACTGCTGACAGAAAGGGAGAGTTGGGGTCCTTGCCAGTAGCTGGTGAGTGACAGGCCTCACAGCCTGTTTTTATTCCAGTACCCTCTTGTGTTAATTCTGTTTCCACGCGAAGTGGGTCTCTTAACCATGCAAAATCTGTGATTAGTTTAGTCTTTACCATCGAAACAGGTTAACAACTAGGGCAAGAAGTGAAAAGGGGAAGCCCACAGACCTATATCAATATGTACAGTCCCAGGAAAAAGTTTGTACACCCTTTGAAATTTCTTACATTTCTGTCAAAATTGATCATAAAACATGGTCTGATCTTCCCGGAAATCTCAAGAAGGAACAATCAGAGTCTGCTTTAATTAATTCCACCCAAACATTTACATGTTATCATATTTTTATTGGTCATAAGGCCATAACATTCACAGGAGAGCAGGGCATAAGTAAGTACACCCTTGCATTAAGTAGGTTTTAACCCTCAGTTAGTTGAAATATCATCAACCAGACTTGTCCTGTAGTTGCAGATCAGATTAACAAAACAATCTGTTTGTATCTTGTCTCCCTCTTCTTTAGAGAACTGCCTCTCGTCAGCAAGGTTTGTGGGATATCTGGAGTGCATAGCTTTCTTGACTTCATGCCATATAATCTCAATTGTTTTTTGTCAGGGCTTTGACTGGGCTATTTCAGAATGTGTATTTCATTATTATGAAGCCATTCTAAAGTCGATTTGCTTCTAAAGTATGGGTTGTTGTCACATTTCAGGACCCATACTCTTGTGTGCTTCAACTGTGTGACAGACTTCCTCACGTTTTTTCTGTAAAATATCACAATAAATTTGAGTTCATTGTTCCACTGATAATAGCAAACTGTCAAGGACCTGAGACAACAAGGAAGCCGCATATAATGATGCTCCCGCCACCATACTCAGAAGAGGAGATGTAACCAAGAATAGCTAAAAATGGGATTCATTCTGCCAATCTAAAATTAATGGGGTTTCTGACCAAAAAAATATTGCTGCACCTTTGAGGTTTGCGAAAAAGCATTTATATGCTTTATAGAATTACTGCAAAATATTCTGTAGACCAACGTTGAAACCAAAGTTGAATTGTTCAGGGGAACACACAATGTCATGTTTGGAGGAGAACTGGAGAACCACACCTTCACCAAAACATCATCTCCACCTTTGAGTATGGTGGCGGGAGCATCATTATATGCGGCTACCTTCCTGCCTCAGGCCCTTTTCTGTTTGCTATTATCAGTGGAACAATGAACTCAGAAGTTTATCGAGATTTTTTACAAAAAAAGTGAGATCTGTCTGTCACACCGTTGAAGCACACAAGAGTATGGGTGCTGAAATGTGACAACAACCCATACTTTAGAAGCAAATCAACTTTAGAATGGCTTCATAATAATGAAATCCACATTCTGGAATAGCCCAGTCAAAGCCCTGACAAAAAACAATTGAGATTATATGGCATGAAGTCAAGAAAGCTATGCACTCCTGACATCCCACAAACCTTGCTGACGAGAGGCATTTTCTAAAGAAGAGGGACACCAGATACATCCAGATTGTTTTGTTAATCTGATCTGCAACTACAGGAAACATCTGGTTGAGGTTATTGCGACTAACTTAGGGTTAATACCTATTGAATGCTAGGGTGTACTTACTTATGCCTTGCTGTTCTGTGAATGTTTACATCTTATGGCCAATGAAAATATGATAACTTGTAAATGTTTGGGTTGAATTAGTTAAAGCAGACTCTGGTTGTTCCTTCTTGTGATTTCCGGGAAGATCAGAACATGTTTTATGACCAATTTTAACAGAAAGGTAAGAAATTTCAAAGGGTGCACAAACTTTTTCTTGGGACTGTATAGATCTGTGGGGAAGCCATCATGGTGAGTTTGAAGTCAGAATGTCGTCGTGAAATAAACATTCCATCTCTCACATGCCGACGTTTTGGGACATGCTGCATTGACAGCGATCACGGGGGATAGTACATTTAATTTAACACGAGCTTAGCATAAACAAATTGGTCTGAATGTGCTTGGCATAATATTATGATCAACAGCACTCAGTCACCATAGCATGCGAGGTCTGGAAATGAGGCTTGTGCATTCACAGTTGTAGCCT
Organism: Engraulis encrasicolus; assembly: GCF_034702125.1. NCBI lineage: Eukaryota > Metazoa > Chordata > Actinopteri > Clupeiformes > Engraulidae > Engraulis > Engraulis encrasicolus. Next base: position 36,104,309 of record NC_085876.1, read on the forward strand.
ACCATGTCAGTCAGTTTCACACACATCAAAAACACGTTAGAAACAACCAAGAGGTTTTCACTCACCATTTATATGTGGCATAGACCTCTCGACTAAAATCCCCACTTAAAGTTGGTCTTGTAAACAGTTGAGGACTGAACATCGCTGCGCTGTAGACCTGCTCATTCTCCTTCAGTGGATCACAACAAAATACCTCCTCTTAATGTATGTTCTCTACAAGTCTTCTGTTGTCCAGTCTTGCACTTTAAATGTCTGTATGAGCAATGTCTACGTCCATACTGTCTATATCCATGTATGAGTACTGTCTATGTCTATACTGTCTATGTCCTTACCTAGATTAGTCTATGTCTGCATGGGAGAGCAAGAAACGCAATTTCAAATTCTTTGTATGACCAGTGCATGTAAAGAAATTGACAATAAACTTGACTTGAGACTTGAGACTTGATTGGAAGAAGAGCGAGAACGTTCTTGCCACCAACTAATTCCTTGTTTTATGTTCCTCTTTCAAAGAATGAATGCTTGGTAGTTTTGATAACACTTGAAATCGCTGAGTTCATACAGCATGCAGGCCGCAGTTGTTGTGTTAGCCACTGACTGTGGGGTGTGCTAGCAGCACTACAGTGTTGTCGCGCAAGATGCTACGTCATACCCCTCAACACCTCACTCCACGATGATTGGATCTAGGCATAGAGGCGGGCTCATTGACATTATCCAATGGTCGGGGCACGTTTATTTTCTACTCGAGGACTTCAGGCTCGACAAGGCTGAACCAGACCCCTGTGCGAGCTCACGAAGTGTAACGAAGATGCACGAAGCACTAGGGGTCTCGCGAGAGCCAGGCTACAGCTAACCCATTAAAATGGTCAAAATGAAATATAATGAAATTCCTAAAGAATTGTGGAATATAGGCCTACATCAACTTGTTACATTCATGGTGTTTCGGTCAAAAATGACTGAATGATTTTTAATCAATGTATTAGCCTATTACCTTTTTTGTGTAGGCGGTCAATTCTAAATCACCAGAAATGAACCCCCATTGAAAATGAATGGGGTTTTATTTCTGGTAAGTTAGAATTAAACTGGTGAGTTAACACCAAAACGTGGCATGGAAATCTACAGGGTATATTGAAGAGTGAAGGGTGGGTCACCAGGTCAACAAACAAGAACAGCTGACAGCAAAGCATCAAGGATATCGTTTGGTTACGGATGTAACCTTGGTTCTGTGAAGGAAAGAAAGGCTGCCAGACGGCTAGCCCAGGGGGCTGGAATATAATCCGCGCATGCGCGAGTTCTGAGGTACCTATATCAAAACTTCATCACGTGTGTGCCGCGCTACTGTACACAGTATATAAGTCTCAGCGCGGCATACTTCGTCCTCATAAAAATCCTGAACGCGAAGTCCAGAGCGACGACGAAGTCTGGCAGCCTTTCTTTCCTTCACAGAACCAAGGTTACATCCGTAACCCAACGTTCTGTTTCACTCAAGAAAGGCTGCCAGACGGCTAGCCCAGGGGGCTGGAATATGTATGCCCAAACGTCGCGGCGGACAACCATACGACAATTGAATAAAGACACTGGACAATGCATTGAAGTCAAAAATCTTTATTGACTGTCCACATGCCAACAGGGCTGGAGTGACTGGTTAACAGAACTTCAAGTGAACACAGTCCAATATGTGACAATGTCACGAGCTTAGAACCGAATTCCAAAGGACGTGGGAGATAACATGTTGAGGTTGTAGAACCTTGTGAAGGTTGACGGCGAAGCCCAGCAGGCCGCCCGGCAAACTTCTTGTAAAGGGACTCCCTTCAGGAGCGCCCAAGAGGTGGAAATGCCCCTTGTAGAATGCGCCACAGTCGCTACTGGAGGCGAGAGTCCAGAAAGCTGGTAGGCCTGCTTTATGGTGTCCACCACCCAGTGAGATAGCCTCTGCTTGGAAAGAGCCTTACCTATCCGCCCAGCACCATGGCCGACAAAGAGCTGGTCCGTCACTCTTATGTCTTTCGTCCGCTCCACATAGCACAGGAGGGCGCGCACAGGGCACAGAGTAGAAAGTGCTGCGTTCCTTTCTGGCTCAGAGTGAGGAGGCCGGTAGGAGTCCAACACGATCGCCTGGTTGAGATTCTGTGTCGAAAGAATCTTCGGCATAAAGGCTGTATTTGGGCGTAGGACCACACCGGTGCCTTCTGGTTGGACATGGAAGCAGTCAGGATGAATGGACAGCGCATGTAGCTCACCAATACGCTTGGCTGAGGTTATGGCGAGGAGAAAAATCACCTTCTGAGACAGCCATTTTAGGTCGATACTCCCAATGGGCTCGAATGGGGGCTTCGTCAGAGCATCGAGGACAATGTGGAGCTGCCATGGCGGCACAGATGGAAGCCTCCTAGGGCGCAGTCTTCGAGCTCCCCTCATGAAATGGACAGACAGAGGGTTAGCTCCAAGTGTTTTGCCATCTACTCTCTCATGGCAGGCAGATATTGCAGAGAGAAAAACCTTCAGCGTCGAAGGGGACTTGCCCTGGTCAAGTTTCTCTTGTAAGAATTCCAGGACTGAAGCTAGAGGGCAGGACCGGGGGCACTCATGCCGCTGTTCGCACCATGCCTTGAAGGCCTCCCATCTATAAGAGTACAGGGCTCTTGTCGAAGGGGCTCTAGCACACTGCAAGGTCCTTGTAACTGAGAATGACAACCCCCGAGCAAGGAGGGTGTCCCTCTCAATGGCCAGACCCACAGATTCAGGACGGCTGGTGTCGGGTGCCACAACTCTCCCTTTGCCTGCGACAACAGATCCTTCCGCAACGGGAGTTGCCACGGGGTGTCCGAGAGGAGGGTCTGAATCTCTGCAAACCATGGCGCCTGGGGGCGAAAAGGAGCCACCAAGAGGACTCTCAGGTTCTCCTTCCTGGTTTTCTCCAGTACAGCAGGAATCATGGACAGAGGAGGGAAGTCGTACACAGCCATCTGTGTGCTAGGGCGTCCACTCCCAGTGGTGCATCGTCTTGGTTTAAGGAAAACCAGAGTGGACAGTGGGTCGACTCCCTTGAGGCGAAAAGATCGACGCGTGCCTTCCCAAAACGAACCCAGATTAGATGCACCGTTTCCGGGTGCAAACGCCATTCTCTCGGGTGTGGCTTGCCCCTGGACAGCAGGTCTGCTGCTGTGTTCAGAGTGCCTGGCAGGTGCACTGCTCTGATCGAGCAAAGTCGAGTGTCCGCCCAGAGGAGGAGTTCCCGGGCCATGTTGTGTAACGCCTGGGACCTCAGGCCCCCCTGGCGATTCACATACACTATTGCCGACATGTTGTCTGTTCGAATTAAGACATTCTTGTTCCGGAGTACCGGCAAGAAGTGGCGGAGGGCAAGATATATTGTTCTCAGCTCGAGAACATTTATGTGGGCAGTTGTCCAAGGCGGGCGCCACACTCCTCTGGCTCCTACACCGTTCCAAACTGCCCCCCAGCCTGACAGCGACGCGTCTGTGGTCAGAACTTCGCGCCGGTAGATTCTGCCTAGTCGTACACCTCTGCACAGATTCTGGGGTATGGCCCACCATTGGAGGGCTCGTAGGCACACAGGTGGCAGAGGGACAGATTTGCCCCTGTCCAGTACTGGATGAAGCCTCTTGGACAGGTACCACTTTTGCACCGGCCTCATATGCAGAAGGCCGAGGCGTACCACCTGGGATGCAGCGGCCATGAGGCCCAGCAACCTCTGACACTGGCGAGCAAGAACATCTCTCCGTCCCATGAACTGTGACAGGCATTGTTGCAGGGCGATAGCCCTCTGATCCGAGAGACATGCCACCATCGTCATCGAGTTCAGTTTCACTCCGAGAAAGATGATTTGCTGTGAGGGAGATATTTGGCTCTTCTCTGAATTGAGAGACAGGCCCAACGTTTGCAAGTGTTCCATCACCATTGCTGTGTCCCGCCCTGCCTGCAGACTCGATGGGGAACATATTAACCAGTCGTCTAAATAATTGAGAACTCTGACGCCCCTCTGACGCAGCGGGCTCAAGGCTGTGTCCATGCATTTTGTGAATGTGCGTGGTGATAGGGACAGGCCGAAGGGAAGGACATTGAACTCGAAAGTTCTGTCCTCCAACGCAAATCGGAGAAACTGGCGATGAGCAGGGTGGACTGCAATGTGGAAATAGGCATCTCTGAGGTCTATACTCGTGAACCAATCCCCGTCTTGAATCGATTGAAAGATTTGGGTCAGAGATAGCATTTTGAAGTGCAACGGGCGTAAGTACTGGTTTAGTGGCCTTAGGTCCAGTATTGGGCGGAATCCACCATCTCGTTTCGGGACCAGGAAGTAGCTCGAATAAAAGCCACTCCACCGTTCGTTGTGACCTAACTCCCTTATTGCTCCTTTCCTTAACAGAGTATTTATCTCCTCTTGTAAGGCCAGCTGCCGCCCTGGGTCTGGCTGATGAGAAACAAGAACACCCTTGAACATGGGTGGGCGGCGTCTGAACTGTAGTCGGTAACCAAACTTTATTGTTGAAACAACCCAAGAACTGGGAGAACACGTTTCCCACACCTCCAATTGGGTGTGGGAGAAAGCATGCGGCAGAGTCACCTGAATGTCAGGAAGAAGGCTGCGGGGCGGCAGAAGGGGTGGCACGAGGTCTGTGGCCATCACGCTGCCGAGGCCTATAAGGCCTAGCAGGGTTCCCAGGATGGCGGCTTGCAAAGGGGGGGGCATGTGCCATCTGTCTTTGTCCATGCCCCTGCATGTTGGGGCGACTCTTTGAGAAGGGCACACTGGGGCCACCTGCATAGCCCCTATCAGGCCGATGCCGTTTGGGTGGAGGGGGCCTTGGCAACAGCTGCTCCCATTCCTTCTTTGACTCCCTAGACTCCTTGGCTCGGCGGAGCATGTCAGCGGCTCCAGGTCCAAAGGTAACGCCAGGGGTAAGAGGTAGCTTCATGAGCCTGCTCCTGTCCTGTTCGGGCAGCTTCGATTGAGCTAGCCACAGGTGCCTCCGTGCCATCCACAGTGAAGCAATGGATCTCCCACTAGAGTGTGCTGCACCTTTCGCGAGGTGCACAAGGATTTCAGAGACCTTTTTCAATTCCACCACTAGTTCCTGAGCAGGGGCGGCTGAGAGGTCTTCAATAAGCTCCATCTGGTACAACGTGAGTATAGATGTTGTGTTCATAAGGCGAGCCCCAAAGGACGCATTGTAGAACGACTTTTTCAGCCATTTATCAGTGGTGCGACACTGTTTGTTCGGGCATGTAGGGTCCTTCCCCACAAGAGCCGTAGGAGGGAGGACGAGAGCAGCAATAGAGTCATCCATCGCGGGATAGCCGCCAAAACCAACCTTATCCGCCCCATGGATGTTGGCAAACTGTGCCCACTGTCGCAGAGTAGGGGTAGCCGCCTCTGGGTGCTCCCACATAGTCGTCATTTCCTTGACAAAGTCCGGGAGGGCAGGGAGGGTGCTTGGCTTGTTTGCAGCCTCCCTCCTTCTATCAAACCGAGACGGCTGGGCGTCAGGTATTGCAGGCATCTCCACATCGAGACGTTTAGCAGCCCTAGACATGAGTGCGAGGAATTCCTCACCAGAGAAGGCGCCGGGTGTTTCGTTTGAAGTAGATAGGAGGGAAGAGCCATGGTCTGAGCTCAAATCAGAATGATGGGGAGATGTTAAGCCATCCATGTATCCAGCATCAAGGTTATCGGATGCGTGCACTGACAGCAGCTCCAGCCTATCATCAGCACCCTGTGGAGACAGCTGCTGTGGTGACTCCCTTGCAGGCTGCACTGAAGGGGACGCCTGGCGCTCGGTGCCTTACGGGGTAGCCTGGTGCTCGGGCCCTAATGAGGCTGCCTGGTGCCCAGGTCTCAGTGGGGCTGTCTGGCGCTCAGCCAGTTGCTGCATCATCCACTGTTGGCCAGATGCCAAGGACGACATTTCCTTCTCCAGAGACTCCATTGTATTTGCTAGAACATCATAGGTCTCGTGTTTCCGCTTTCGGCTTCTCTTGCCTGTAGCAGGTGGATCAGGCTGTTTGTCCGTAGCCGGTCGCTGAGGAGAGGGTTGAGTAGCTGGTATTGAACCCGACTCCGTGGACGCCTGGGAGGATGGTGTTTTATCTCCCGTAGCCCTATGCACCCTACTCAGTAGAGTACGTACTGAGAAGGGGAGACAGCTCGGACATCCGGTAGGGTCTGCCCTTGAAGCTAGTGCGTGCTCAGGGCCCAGACATGTCACACACAGTGTATGACCATCCTCCACTGGCATTCTACTGTTGCAATTAGTACAGCTGTGGAATCCAGGCATTTTTTTTTATTTTTTTTTTAAATATTATTATTATTATTTCTTCATTAGTTAGTTATTATTATTATTTCAGTCACACCTTGACTTTAGGCATGAACCTGATAGCACTGTTACTGCCTGGTACCAGATATGGTTCCAGCAGAGGTGCAAGAGATGGGTACTAAGGGTCTCACACTCCAGTAGCAGCACTAATCACCTTCGGTACCGAGTCTGGTACCAGCGTTGATCTCTCACCGGTACCGAGAATGAGATTGTTGGTACCGAGAGTTGCGCAGCACGAGATCACGTCAGATGAGGCAGCTGGAGTATAACATGCACGCAAGCAACTCCTTCGATAGAGGGAGAGTGGCGGCAGTTTGTTACACAGGATAATTATTCCACTGCGGAACCACGAGCCCAGCGAGTAACTTCCTCGACAGAGGAAGAGTCGCGGCCGTCCTGCAGGAGAGATCCCACAATAGAATCACAGTGAGCTACTGAACGGCGCCGAAAGGTGCCCGTAGCAACATTAGAGATATAGCTAGAGAGATGTCTCTGTAATCTCTTTCCTCCCTAGAGCAAACCACAACAACAGATTACTTACCTCAAGTTGAATTTCAGGTGGATATGCGCCTCGGGGATTCCACAAGAGTAGCTTCACATGCGAAAGCACAAGCTACAGGGAGAAGCCACCGTTAATCTATAAGCGGCGATAGCACACTTTTAATAAGGTGGGGATAATAGCCTGATAACGATAGCCTGGAGAGGGGCAACAGTAGTCACCAGCTCTCGGACAGCTAACTGCCAGTAGGCACCTCGTTACCAGTATCAATTCGTACCTTATCAGATCGCGTGAGGGATTAAAGAGGACGAAGTATGCCGTGCTGAGACTTATATACTGTGTACAGTAGCGCGGCACACACGTGATGAAGTTTCGATATAGGTACCTCAGAACTCGCGCATGCGCGGATTATATTCCAGCCCCCTGGGCTAGCCGTCTGGCAGCCTTTCTTGAGTGAAACAGAACTGGGCTTCCATACTCCTTACTCTCATGTACTGTTTCTGCCATTGACTTCAATGTTAAACGCATCATGGCAGTTAAAGACAGAGAGAGTACCAACCAAGTAGGCCTATTGAACGTTGCATGATATGTAGATAGTACCAAATTTCAACTGATTTGATGTGACCTGAATTTTGCTGAAGAAAATTGTGATTTTATCACAGTATTCTAATGATGCGAATTCCCCAATTCATGTTTTTTTTTTAGCTGGAAGCCCAACATATGCAAAAATAAACAATTGAATGATTAGAATAGTTAAAAAACTGGACCATGAATCTATAATCCATGACAGTTTAATATTATTGATGGAATTATGGAAATAAATAAACTTTTCATGCTATTCTAATAAAGTGGCCTGTAGCTGTAGCTGCAGTGCCACTCCTGGCCACCAGCTAGTGACCGTTCTCGTACAATATTCCAGTTTCTCTGATTCAACCGACAGAAGCAAAGCAAAGAAGAGCCCGCTTCGAGAAATGAGGGCGCTATATTTTCCCAACGAACGCACGACTTGGAACAGTCCATAAAAGAACAAATAAGCTGGTGTGATACAGGTAATTCTGCATCTCGATACAAACTGTAAACTCATTGAACTTTCAGTAGCAAGCTAAGTTGCACAGCTAGCGTTAGCTGATTGCACGCATGTTGTGTTGGTTAGCCAATTAGGTAGAAGACGTGAATTGTAATATTTGAATGCGGCCCTGTCGCTGTATGCGAAAACGGATGGCAAAAGTTAGGACGTGTTCTACCAAAACCATGTTCAGCGACATTGAGCTTTCTGCACAGTATTGTTGTTTGTTTGGTAAGCTGGTAAGCCAGAGACGGTTTAGGTAAGAGGAAGAACTTTGGGTAAGCTGCCCTATAATGCGCTAACCTGGCTTTCACCATCGTGAGAGCCAGGTTAATAATGCGCATGTTGTGTTGGTTAACCATGCAGAACAGCCAATTAGGTAGAAGACGTGAATTGTAATATTTGAATGCTGCTCTGTCGCTGTGTGCAAAAACGGATGGCAAAAGTTAGGACTTGTTCTTCCAATACCATGTTCAACGACATGAATTGAGCTTTCTGCACAGCATTGTTGTTTGTTTATATCTGGTAAGCTGCCCTACAATGGCTCCCGCCATGTCAGCGCTGTGCAGCTTTGCCGCTGGATCATCACAGATGCTGCCTGGCAAGGTGCGTGGATGCCCGTAAGGCCCCTTTTGTCCTGCAGCACCAAGTTGAGGTAAATAGTAGACGTAGAGCTGCTTTAATCGGGGTGTAGGCTCTCGTATAGTTCGAAGTGGTCAGCCCTGCAAATGCAGGACAAATGGCATGTCGTTTTTCCCCCTCCGAGAACTCAAGGAAGCTATATAGTTGATTCGCCACATAGACACCCAAAACTATACACGCCCACATCTGTTTAAGACTAAAACTGTATGAATATGAAGCACATTAATCAAAGACCATATTTGAAATCTCAGGCTAAATATCTACTTAAATCCTATGAGTTGATAAAATACAATTTAAATCAAATTATATTTATTATGTAGATATTTAGCAACACATTTCAACTATTGTCCTACAAATGCCACAGGCTGCTACATGGTGACCTTAGACGTAGCCTCTCTGTATACTAATACTGACCATCAGGGAGGCTTGGAGGCCTTCCAACATTATTTATCCTTACGTTCTGATACCACACCACCAAATGAATTTTAATTGTCTTTGACAAAATGGACTCTGCACAACAATGTATTCATTTTTCAGAACTCTTTCTACAGGCAGCGGAAAGGCACAGCAATGGGTGCATGTTTTGCACCTAATTATGCAAACCTTTTTTGGGGGGGGAGGGCTACTGGGAAGACACATTTGTGTACAACCAACAAAATAATGTGTTTTTGGACAAGGTCATGTTCTATTGTCGCTTCATTGATGATATTTATTTAATATGGTCAGGCAGTGAGAGTGAGCTGTTGGACTTTCATAAGTATTTAAATTCAACCAATGAGAACATCAAACTCTCAATTGAATACTCAATGATGTCTATACATTTGGATCTATCAATTTCCATTGATGATAGTGGGTCTTTGCAAACCACTATCTGTAGGAAAAGCACAGATAGGAACACCTTACACAGATCTGACAGCTTCCATGTCAACTCACTCAAAAACAACATTCCTTTTGGACAATTTCAACGCCTTAAACGGATATGCAGCAGTGATTCAGTCTTTCAGACCCAGGCCAAAGATTATAAACAAGATTCTGTGAAAGGGGTTACTCCCCAGCATTGGTGGACAGTGCAATGCATAAAGCAGGAGTGACCCATCATTTTTAAAAGTACAGGGGATTGAAGTGATCAAGAAAACTGTACGGGGTGGGGATAGATTGAAAAGGTTGCTACAGAGTGAAACCTTTTGGATCTGGAGCTTCAAGGCAATGGAGCATCCAGGTCTTAATGAGGAAATAGACAGACCTTTTTTGTAGCAATGTGTTTTTTTGTATTTTACCACTGCTATTTTACTCAGTATATATCTAATTTTTGAAATGTTTAATATACTGGATCTGCTATGTTTTGTAATTGTTTTCAAGGACCTGTTTGAGGGGGTGGGTCTTAGCTACACTTAAGTATGTGATGGGGGAGGTGCACTAATTGTGGGCAATCAACTAGTCAACAGGTGAAATGTTTGTCTGAAGAAAGGCTTCGCCAAAAATACTGAATCAAACAAAGATATCACAAACCACGCCCACTCAAAGCAAAAGCGTGTGCTGAAGTTGGGTCTCCTAAGGGGGCGCTGTCCCCTACTTCTTCTTCTCTTTTTGAGGTGTTTGTGCGAGACGTGCACTACCGCCATCTACAGCGCTAAGGGGACTTTATTGATTCTCAACCTCAGGACTCCGAAGGTCTCCTAACCGAAGGTCTCCTAAAGGGGCGTTCACCCGACATAAAGTGGATACCGGAAAGGAAACAAAATGACGCTTCTTGGTTACATCCACTTTCTTTGGCTTCACTGTGTCAGTATCGCTATGCCCTGAAGAAGGCTCAACTGCCGCTACGCGTGGGCAATTTTAAAGTCCTTAATGGACATGTCATAATTTTTAACTATACTTTTTGGAGTGCCTTCTCTTTTCAAGCAACTTTTTATGCGTCATCCTTTATTTAAAAAACTCAAAAAAAGAATTTGTTGCCATATGGCAACGCCATGCAATAGGGTTAAGGGGTCGTTGCAGCGCTACCAAGGGGGTCGCTATAATTGGTAGCCTACAAACATTGGCTTCTGCTTTTGTTTTCTGGAATTAAAAACTAGAAGCAGTTGTATGCAGTTTTGTTGTACTGTAGCTTGTTCAGTGTACAGTAACTGTTCAGTGTGTTATAGAACTACTTTCTGCTTAACTGCTTAATGGGTACACTTACCTTACTTTCATATGAACATCAACAGTGTGGCATGTAATCCATGTGTTTTGTGTGCAGTAGAGGGGCCACGTCGTCTAACCAGCTGTCCTGCTACCTGAGCGGAGATGACTGCAGAGGAAGCCGGGGAAGCGGCTTTGGCCAATGGCAGCCCGCCCGCCGAACGTGGAAGAGGTCGCCCCAAAGGCAAGCCCAACGAGACCAATCTCAACTTGCTTACCAGGACCATCCCCCGGGTGCCCAAGGTGGTCCAGCTGTTCAGCGCAGGCTCCACTCCCACCAAGAAGTCGCGTCCGACCGGGCGACCGAAGAAGAGGCCCCCTGGTCGGCCGAGGAAGACTCCGCTGTTCCCGGAGGAGGTCGAGATCCGGGAGCGGAAGAACAAGTACCGCAAGTGGAAGCCCCTCGGGAGGCCGCGCATCCATCCCGTAGAGCTCGCCAAAAAGAAGAAGGGCAAGCCGGGACGCCCACGCAAGTATCCCCAGTCCCCCAGTCGTGCCTCAAAGCCTGCCACCGTCATGCGTTCACCAACGACAACAACAGCAGAAGGGTCGGAGGTTAAAAGACGACCGGGTAGGCCACTCGGCAAGCTGAACAAACACCGCGGGACGAATTTCAACCGCAAGAAGACCCACACGACTCCTCGTCCTGTAGGACGTCCACGCAAGAGGGGCCGGCCACCCGGAAGTGGCTATCTCCAGAAGATGCAGCAGCAGCAAGACGCAGATGTCTCTTCGCCTCCGAGAAAGAGAGGCAGGCCACCAGGCAGCAAGACTCCTGAGGTAGAGAAACCCAAGTCGGGCAGGAAAAGGGGCCGGCCATCAGGCACCTTTGGAAAGAAGAGGCTCGCATTTGAGAAGTCTGTAGAAGACGGTGTGGAAGCAGAACTAGAAGAGGAGCAGGAAGTGGAGGCGGGACAAGCAGCCGCAGCAGCCAATGACACAGAGTTGGCATCTGTGGAGGACGATGAGGCGGAACTTGTGGCTGGGGGTGATGAGGAGGGTGGGGCTGAGGTTGGGGAGGCTGAAGCTGTGGAGGCTGAGGATGTGGAGGCTGAGGCTGAAGCTGTGGAGGCTGAGGCTGTGCAGGCTGAGGCTGTGCAGGCTGAAGCTGTGCAGGCTGAAGCTGTGGCTGAGCAGACTGTGGCTGTGGAGGCTGTGGCTGTGGAGGCGGTGACTGTGGAGGCTGTGGCTGTGGAGGCAACACCAGCAGCAGGCAGGAAAAGCCGCTCAAAGAGGAAGAAATGAGCTGTGGGGTTGAAAGAGGAGGGGGAAAAAAGCCTAGAAGAGTTGACTTTACCAACATTTTTTTTGTTAAGTCAAATCAAATTCAACTGTATATTTTATGTTTGTTATATTGTCCTCAAATGTCAGTGCATAACCTGCAGCAGCTTATGTCCTATACTCTAATGCAGACAGATGTTGAGCAGCACTGCATTTTATTTACCTGATCACGATGACCATCCCCTTATATTGTAGGACCATCCAATTATAATGTAGGTTTACTCCCTAGAACAAGATATAAAATCTCCATTAACTCAACTCAAGAAATTTAAATCCAACACCAAAAGCATGCCTCCGTGTGTGGTGAAAATATAAGTGGTGTGTCCGCCCACAAATATGACATTGCCAAAATTGTTGTGCGAAATGTAAGCTACAGCACCTCTAAGTTTCTGTCAGCTTGCTGACAGGCACTGAGTTTGTGAATGTTTTGAAAATCCCAGTAACAAGATTTATTTTATATTTAAAAGGAGAAGGAAGTGGTCCTCAAAAACGTACAGATATGAACTATGATACATTTAAGAAGGAAGATGTTGAGTTGCAGTTGACTCATTTCATGTGAAAACAAGTACCCCTTTTTATGCTTTGTTTTTTGTTTGTCAATTCTTTTTTTAAGTTTTATTTGATCTTCTTTGTTGTTCAAGCTAGCGTTGGCCTATATATTTTGAAAGCTTGTTTGTAAGTGCTTGTAAGGTTGCAAGTCCCATTGTAAAGGGAAACAATAAAAAAACTGTTTTTTTCTAACCGACCAGCTGAGCATTTCCATGAAAAAGAAAAACGATTATGTGCAATTTAATTTAATTTTTTGTTATGTATTCAAAAAGAATGGGGTTTTATTTCTGTTGAGTTAGAATTAAACTGGTGAGTTAGCACCAAAACGTGGCATGGAAATCTACAGTGTATATTGAAGAGTGAAGGGTGGGTCACCAGGTCAACAAACAAGAACAGCTGACAGCAAAGCATCAAGGATATCTGGGCTTCCATAACTCTCATGTACTGTTTCTGCCATTGACTTCAATGTTAAACGCATCATGGCAGTTAAAGACAGAGAGAGTACCAACCAAGTAGGCCTATTGAACGTTGCATGATATGTAGATAGTACCACATTTCAACTGATTTGATGTGACCTGAATTTTGCTGAAGAAAATTGTGATTTTATCACAGTAGGCCTATTCTAATGATGTGAATTCCCCAATTCATGTTTTTTTGAGCTGGAAGCCCAACATGTGCAAAAATAAACAATTGAATGATTAGAATAGTTAAAAAACTGGACCATGAATCTATAATCCATGACAGTTTAATATTATTGATGGAATTATGGAAATAAATCAACTTTTCATGCTATTCTAATAAAGTGGCCTGTAGCTGCAGTGCCACTCCTGCCCACCAGCTAGTGACCGTTCTCGTACAATATTCCAGTTTCTCTGATTCAACCGACAGAAGCAAAGCAAAGAAGAGCCCGCTGCAAGCTGGTGACAGCCAGAAATTCTCTAAGCTATGAGATAGGCGTCTCTCATTGGCTCCCATATAGCCCCGTTGGCGAACGCAGCCAAGTAAAAGATGAATGGGAGCCTATTGGGCTAAATGGCTCAGCAGGGATTTGTGACGGTTCTGTTCTCTGGTTTGTAAAGGTGTGTGCACATTCTGTACCTTATCATGGAAGTTGTATTAGAAGTGAAGTTAAAGGTTCCTGACATGGCTTTGTTCTCCCAAAGACGTGTTAGTTTTGTCCTGCAACACGCTAGCATTCGGCTAATACCTGCTGGCTGAGGAATCTCTGCGACTATTCACGACCAGAGCTGACGAGAGACGTACTCTGACTGATCCTAGCAGAGACATCTACGGTCACACACCTCAAAACCCCCCACCGCCGTCCAACATGTTAATTGAAGGTGCCCAAATTCTTAAGGATGAGCGCAGTCATTTCCTTTACCCCATGTACACATGCCTCTTTTCCACCACCTTAAATGCAATAAATAACAGGTGTCCGCAACAATCCTAACATAACTTTAAACACATCGACATCTGAAGTCAGACTTAAAACTACAAAACAAATGGCGTAGTGCCGTAAAGTCGATTGTCACGTGTTATGTCATTGCTATAGTTGAAATAAGGGTCATTTTCACGAATCTAACACTTGACAAGATGCAAACGTGCCGGCAAATGCTTTCACTTACTCATATCTATCGAACGCGACTTCATTATTTCCAGGGAAAAAATCACACGGGCAGATAGTTCTATGAGAAGCGTACAGCCCCATTGGCACCCATTCATTATTTACTTGGCTGGATGATATAGCTGCAGTGCCACTCCTGGCCACACCAGCCAGTGGTCGTTCTTGTACAAGATTCCATTTTCTTTGTCACAGCCAATTCAAATATTGAGAAGTGAGGGCGCCATTATTTTCCCAACGCACGACTTGGAACAGTCCATAAAAGAACAAATAAGCTGGTGTGATACAGGTAATTCTGCATTTCGATACAAACTGTAAACTCATTGAACTTTCAGTAGCAAGCTAAGTTGCACAGCTAGCGTTAGCTGATTGCACGCATGTTTTGTTGGTTAACCATGCAGGAGAGCCAATTAGGTAGAAGACGTGAATTGTAATATTTGAATGCGGCCCTGTCGCTGTATGCGAAAACGGATGGCAAAAGTTAGGACGTGTTCTACCAATACCATGTTCAGCGACATTGAGCTTTCTGCACAGCATTGTTGTTTGTTTGGTAAGCTGGTAAGCCAGAGACTGTTTACGTAAGAGGAAGAACTTTGGGTAAGCTGCCCTATAATGCGCGTGTTGTGTTGGTTAACCATGCAGGACAGCCAATTAGGTAGAAGACGTGAATTGTAATAATTCAATGCTGCTCTGTCGCTGTGTGCAAAAACGGATGGCAAAAGTTAGGACTTGTTCTTCCAATACCATGTTCAGCGACATTGAGCTTTCTGCACAGCATTGTTGTTTGTTTACATCTGGTAAGCTACCCTGGCTCCCGCCATGTCAGCGCTGTGCAGCTTTGCCGTTGGATCATCACAGATGCTGCCTGGCAAGGTGCGTGGATGCCCGTAAGGCCCCTTTTGTCCTGCAGCACCAAGTTGAGGTAAATAGTAGATGTAGAGCTGCTTTAATCGGGGTGTAGGCTAGTTCGAAGTCGTCAGCCCTGCAAATGCAGGACAAAGGGCATGTCTGTTTTTCCCCCTCCGAGAACTCAAGGAAACTATAGTTGATTCGCCACATAGACACCCAAAACCATACACGCCCACCTCTGTTTAAGACTAAAACTGTATGGATATGAAGCACAATCAAAGACCATATCGTCACCTTCTTAAAATAATCGCCTAAGTCATTTTTTTCCAGGTTTGTCAAGGAACACAAAAACTCCCTCAGAATGGGGGAGGACATGAGTTAGGCGGAAACGTGAACTTGGCCAAAAAATGACTTAGGCGATTATTTTAAGAAGGTGACGATATTTGAAATCTCAGGCTAAATATCTACTTAAATCCTCTGAGTCGATAAAATACATTTTAAATCAAATTATATGTATTATGTAGATATTTAGCAACACATTTCAACTATTGTCCTACAAATGCCACAGGCTGCTACATGGTGACCTTAGACGTAGCCTCTCTGTATACTAATACTGACCATCAGGGAGGCTTGGAGGCCTTCCAACATTATTTATCCTTACGTTCTGATACCACACCACCAAATGAATTTTTATTGTCTTTGACAAAATGGACTCTGCACAACAATGTATTCATTTTTCAGAACTCTTTCTACAGGTAGCGGAAAGGCACAGCAATGGGTGCATGTATTGCACCTAATTATGCAAAGTTTTTTTTTTGGGGGGGGGGGGGGGGCTACTGGGAAGACACATTTGTGTACAACCAACAAAATAATGTGTTTTCGGACAAGGGCATGTTCTATTGTCGCTTCATTGATGATATTTATTTAATATGTTCAGGCAGTGAGAGTGAGCTGTTGGACTTTCATAAGTATTTAAATGCAACCAATGAGAACATCAAACTCTCAATTGAATACTCAATGATGTCTATACATGTTTTGGATCTATCAATTTCCATTGATGATAGTGGGTCTTTGCAAACCACTATCTGTAGGAAAAGCACAGATAGGAACACCTTACACAGATCTGACAGCTTCCATGCCAACTCACTCAAAAACAACATTCCTTTTGGACAATTTCAACGCCTTAAACGGATATGCAGCAGTGATTCAGTCTTTCAGACCCAGGCCAAAGATTATAAACAAGATTCTGTGAAAGGGGTTACTCCCCAGCATTGGTGGACAGTGCAATGCATAAAGCAGGAGTGACCCATCATTTTTAAAAGTACAGGGGATTGAAGTGATCAAGAAAACTGTACGGGGTGGGGATCAGTGGCGGCTGGTAGTCTGTCAAACAGGGGAGGCTGTTCAATTACAATATGTCCAGAACGCAAAAGAAAAGGGGTGGGGGGGTGGGGTGGGGCTAGGGGGGGTCAATTTTGACACACATCTTACATTGGTCCTGAGCCACATATGGCCTCACACACTAAAGGACTCTTGTTGAAGCAAATTTGTTAATCATTAATCATTATCCCCCTTGTAGCCTATTCATAGGGACATTTTTTATTATTATTATTATTATTATTATCATTAGGCCTACCTCCTCCATATTGTGATGTGATTGAGTTTGCCTTCGTTGTCTTTGTTCATTGCTGGGTGCACGGCTTAACTTACCACTAGAGGTCGCAAAATCTTTAATTATTTACCAGACATTGCCAACACAGTAGGAAACAAGGACTCGCCACTCACGGGACTTGGCAGTTAACCAGTTGGTCAGACACCACCAGTGTTAATTTTGACAGGAATTTTTAATTTAGTTTTAGTTTTAGTCTCTTGACGAAAATGTAATTTTAGTTTTAGTCACAATTTAGTCATCTAAATCATTTTTGTTTTAGTCTAGTTTTAGTCGACTAAAATTCATACAATTTTAGTCGACGAAATCTAAATTAATTTTAGTCGACTAAAATAGGCTATTACATTATTTCCTCTTGTCTACACTTCTCTATAAAATTGTCAAACTAAAATAGGGCCTACCATTTGGGGAAATCAATGATTAAAATAACATATTGTAGGCTAATAAGAAAATATTGTAAAAAAAAAAAACTGCCAGAGCGTCTTATAAGCCAGTGCGTCCAATGTGTAAAAAAATCATGGCCGCGACACTCATAAATCTCTGTCGATATTTTAGAACGTCTTCGGGGGAAAACGGGACTGCACGTTATGAAAAAATAGCCTACTTGTGGGTATACCAGTAATCAAGAGCGTCGCGGGGTACAGTAGGTGCATGCAGGCAAGGACGCCTGGAGCCGTACGGCCGTACGCACTGTGGGTACCTTAACCAGTGGAGGAAGTTTTTTTTTAAATAAATAAATATTACGCCTATTGTGTCTTCTATGAATGTTGTGACAATGCAACATATTATATGAGAAGAAGCAGCATGAAGCAAATTAAAGAGCAGAGACTTCATTGGGCACCATTAATTTACAAAGGCAGATAGCCTGCTTTTTGCTTCTGTGCGTAAAACTCGCGCGCTCCTGAAAAAAAGATACAGTAACAAGTTCTAGTTCCATCAGCGGAATTCTAACTTGAGCGGCTACCTCCAGTCAGACATAGCCCGCAAATTTAAGTCTAGTAGTTCTAGTTAGCAAAGACAGCTCTCCATTTCCCACTTGGAATAACACATAGCCTATGTCGTGGCGTCGCTGATGGCGAAAGTGACAAGTTTCAATCGTAGCCAAAATCCAGTTGTCATGTGGGCTAGGAAGAAGGCATCGGATGGTAGCAGTACAGGTAGGCTAAGCTGTTTCATTCATCACTGAGCCCGCCGTGGCAAATATTATAGGGTACTTTGCTTCTGGTGTCATATTTCCTAAAGTATTTTGGTTACCGTTCTGTGTATTGTGGCTTTCTACAGAGACGGTTTTATGAGAGGTACGGAACTTTGCTTTGTAGCATACTAGGTTCGGACGGCAGCACTGACAGCTGGTTAGCTGGTTATGTGTGCTACGCAAATACATTAGTTCTAAAGCAATTCTGCATGTTTTGATGACATGCAGTTTGGGTGTTTTCTAATGCTTATTGCGCACGTTTTCCTGTTTGCTGACATGAACAGCATTCTGCGATTTGTGTGCGAGTGCGTCAGTGGTTCTCTTGTGCTCTGTCTCTATTGCGCATTTGTTATCAGCCTGGACTAGCATTCAGTGCATTCCCCGGTGTTTTAACAGGCTGATGTAGTCGCTTTCTGCCTTTTCTTGCACAACGTGCCCGGGCTTTTTATGGTCCCAGCTCAGACATTGTGACGTGAACTTCATTCATCATGCTGCAGCAGGCACCTCTGCGCCAACTTCCTACCCGAAAAGTATAGCGCTTGAAAAGTTATCCAATGATATGGCGTCTGCCATTACCTGCTTGTTTCATCCCCAATCCTTTGCGATCGGCACTAAAGTGATTCTTATCAGAAGGCTTTTACCTACGCATAGACCCTTAAATTAGCCTACAAACATTAGCGAACATTGAAAAAAGATCAAAAATGCAGAGAAAGATGTTTGCTACTGTGCGACAGCACCACCACCTATTTCATGACTGCTTAAACTTCTTCCTCATGGATAAATGGGCAACAATATTTTTTCCAGCCAGGATTGCACTGAAAAGTAGGCTACTGCTGTTAAAAAAGGGTCACGGCCACTGCCTGTCACTGTGCCTGCTGCGTGTGTGTGTGTGAGGGAGGGGAGGAGGGAGGAGACGCGAAGCAGATGAGGGTCGCGCCTTGCGAAATAGCAGGCAATTCTTTTCCAATGTTTCAGTGACATATTAACAAAAATGCTTCCTATTGGTTTTCGTCTCGGGTGGTATTGTAGTCACATTTTTATTTTTTTGACGAAAATATTAATCAATATCGTTATATTTTTCGTACAAACGCATGCTGTTTTTTTTCGTCATCGTTGTATTGTCGTCAGGGGGAAACACAATCGTTACGAATATTTATGACGAAAATATTTCGTCACGAAATTAACACTGGACACCACACCACGAAAGCTCAAAAGAAACGGTTGTTCTTCCCTACCTTTTTCACCAAGTCAATATTAGGCAGTGCTCTGCTCTGCTCCTTGATATTCATTTTCTCCTCATAAGGACGACTGGAATTCGCCAGAATTTAATCCACAATGCTTGGCATTTTGCATAGCTCTCTAGCTTTCTTGCAAGCTAGCCCTAACGAAAAGTAGGCAACTTCAACTTTTGAATTGGGAGATTAAAAAGGATAAGGACGTGCCACTATTAAGACTTTATTCGCAACACTAGGTTTACAAGAATATGTACACAAAACTGGAGTACACCGCAATGAATAGCTTCCCCACTGGTTACCACGACGAAACTTCTCAGTCAAATTAATAACATATCCGCATTTCGAAATGAAATCAACTACTGTAGCCTACTGACACGGGGTTCACCCAATCACAAGTCGGAGCTCCAGTCTCCGGTCCCTCCCCCCTCCTCTCTCTTCTCCATTCACTCCCAGTGAGGCTCAGTCTCAAAATCAAAAAAATTTCACGGCAATAGCCAATGACCGTTTAGCATTTTTCCATTGAAAAAGCATACAATCCCACATGCCATTGAAGTCCATTGAGACTCGACTCGCTTGCGTTGTCTTGAGCGGAAAAAAACTCGTGCGAGCCTCGGGATCGTATTACAGATTGGTTTCATCTCTAAGTTGAGCACATGCATTTTCTATGGAGCTGGGTCTGAAATAGCAATGTTATTAAGTCGTGTAAAGCATTAGTTTACATAGGCCTACTATTCTCCGTGATTTTGGACAGGAGGCGGCGCCTCCCTTGTACTCAAGGAGTGCCTCTGGTGGGGATAGATTGAAAAGGTTGCTACAAAGTGAAACCTTTTGGATCTGGAGCTTCAAGGCAATGGAGCATCCAGGTCTTAATGAGGAAATAGCCAGACCTTTTTTGTAGCAATGTGTTTTTTTGTATTTTACCACTGCTATTTTACTCAGTATATATCTACTTTTTGAAATGTTTAATATACTGGATCTGCTATTTTTTGTAATTGTTTTCAAGGACCTGTTTGAGGGGGTGGATCTTAGCTGCACTTAAGTATGTGATGGGGGAGGTGCACTAATTGTGGGCAATCAACTAGTCAACAGGTGAAATGTTTGTCTAACAAAAGGCTTCACTGTGTCAGTATCACTATGCCCTGAAGAAGGCTCAACTGCCGCTACGCGTGGGCAATTTTAAAGTCCTTAATGGACATGTCATAATTTTTAACTATACTTTTTGGAGTGCCTTGGTGAAGAAAAGTTTTTTTTTCTCTTTTCAAGCAACTTTTTATGCGTCATCCTTTATTTAAAAAACTCAAAAAAAGAATTTGTTGCCATATGGCAACGCCATGCAATAGGGTTAAGGGGTCGTTGCAGCGCTACCAAGGGGGTCGCTGTAATTGGTAGCCTACAAACATTGGCTTCTGCTTTTGTTTTCTGGAATTAAAAACTAGAAGCAGTTGTATGCAGTTTTGTTGTACTGTAGCTTGTTCAGTGTACAGTAACTGTTCAGTGTGTTATATAACTACTTTCTGCTTAACTGCTTAATGGGTACACTTACCTTACTTTCATATGAACATCAACAGTGTGGCATGTAATCCATGTGTTTTGTGTGCCGTAGAGGGGCCACGTCGTCTAACCAGCTGTCCTGCTACCTGAGCGGAGATGACTGCAGAGGAAGCCGGGGAAGCGGCTTTGGCCAATGGCAGCCCGCCCGCCAAACGTGGAAGAGGTCGCCCCAAAGGCAAGCCCAACGAGACCAATCTCAACTTGCTTACCGGGACCATCCCCCGGGTGCCCAAGGTGGTCCAGCTGTTCAGCGCAGGCTCCACTCCCACCAAGAAGTCGCGTCCGACCGGGCGACCGAAGAAGAGGCCCCCTGGTCGGCCGAGGAAGACTCCGCTGTCCCCGGAGGAGGTCGAGATCCGGGAGCGGAAGAACAAGCACCGCAAGTGGAAGCCCCTCGGGAGGCCGCGCATCCACCCCGTAGAGCTCGCCAAAAAGAAGAAGGGCAAGCCGGGACGCCCACGCAAGTATCCCCAGTCCCCCAGTCGTGCCTCAAAGCCTGCCACCGTCATGCGTTCACCAACGACAACAACAGCAGAAGGGTCGGAGGTTAAAAGACGACCGGGTAGGCCACTCTGGCTGAACAAACGCCGTGGGACGAAATTAAGCCATAAGAAGACTCACACGACTCCTCGTCCTGTAGGGGCAGTGCCACGCAAGAGGGGCCGGCCACCCGGAAGTGGCTATCTCCAGAAGATGCAGCAGCAGCAAGACGCAGATGTCTCTTCGCCTCCGAGAAAGAGAGGCAGGCCACCAGGCAGCAAGACTCCTGAGGTAGAGAAACCCAAGTCGGGCAGGAAAAGGGGCCGGCCATCAGGCACCTTTGGAAAGAAGAGGCTCGCATTTGAGAAGTCTGTAGAAGACGGTGTGGAAGCAGAACTAGAAGAGGAGCAGGAAGTGGAGGCGGGACAAGCAGCCGCAGAAGCCAATGGGGACACAGAGTTGGCATCTGTGGAGGACGATGAGGCAGAACTTGGGGCTGGGGGTGGTGAGGAGGGTGGGGCTGTGGAGGCTGAGGCTGAAGCTGTGGAGGCTGAAGCTGTGGAGGCTGAAGCTGTGGAGGCTGAAGCTGTGGAGGCTGAAGCTGTGGAGGCTGAAGCTGTGGAGGCTGAGGCTGAAGCTGTGCAGGATGAAGCTGTGGCTGAGCAGGCTGTGGCTGTGGAGGCGGTGGCTGTGGAGGCGGTGACTGTGGAGGCTGTGGCTGTGGAGGCAACACCAGCAGCAGGCAGGAAAAGCCGCTCAAAGAGGAAGAAATGAGCTGTGGGGTTGAAAGAGGAGGGGGAAAAAGCCTAGAAGTGTTGACTTTGCCAACATTTTTTTTGTTAAGTCAAATCAAGTTCAACTGTATATCTTATGTTTGTTATATTGTCCTCAAATGTCAGTGCATAACCTGCAGCAGCTTATGTCCTATACTCTAATGCAGACAGATGTTGAGCAGCACTGCATTTTATTTACCTGATCACGATGACCATCCCCTTATATTGTAGGACCATCCAATTATAATGTAGGTTTACTCCAGAGAACAAGATATAAAATCTCCATTAACTCAACTCAAGAAATTTAAATCCAACACCAAAAGCATGCCTCCGTGTGTGGTGAAAATATAAGTGGTGTGTCCGCCCACAATTATGACATTGCCAAAATTGTTGTGCGAAATGTAAGCTACAGCACCTCTAAGTTTCTGTCAGCTTGCTGACAGGCACTGAGTTTGTGAATGTTTTGAAAATCCCAGTAACAAGGTTTATTTTATATTTAAAAGGAGAAGGAAGTGGTCCTCAAAAACGTACAGATATGAACTATGATACATTTAAGAAGGAAGATGTTGAGTTGCAGTTGACTCATTTCATGTGAAAATAAGTACCCCTTTTTATGCTTTGTTTTTTGTTAGTCAATTCTTTTTTTAAGTTTTATTTGATCTTTGTTGTTCAAGCTAGCGTTGGCCTATATATTTTTAAAGCTTGTTTGTAAGTGCTTGTAAGGTTGCAAGTCCCATTGTAAAGGGAAACAATAAAAAAACAGTTTTTTTCTAACCGACCAGCTGAGCATTTCCATGAAAAAGAAAAACGATTATGTGCTTTGCCCGCACACTTGAAAGGCTCAATATTTTCTTTAAAACAAAAAATGTACAACCAAGTTTACTTCAATGAATTATTGTCTTCTCACTAATCTCAAGGAATTGCAGGTCAGTATGGCTAGAGAATGAAATGTCATTGGCTTTATAAGATGTGTTTTAGTTCCCTCTAGTGGTAGCTCTATTGGTGCAGTGTTCAACACTGGTGTATATGCTGTTTTGTAGTTAAATTACGTCCAACTAAATGGTTCTCACCTCTAAGAATGTGTTGTTAAGTGTAACTCTTATTTTGACTAGCATGTTTAATTTCTATTTATATTTCCATGGTCCGCCATTTTGAATTTCCAGAAATAGACATTTTTAGCTGCAAAAATGACGGTACTTGGGCCATACTAGAAAATATTAGTTTATTACTTTGTAAACTTCCGTAAAAAGATCAAATTTGGCAATAGGCAACCCAGTTCCAATGAACAACATAGTTGCAGTACCTTTTCCTGCACAGTGCACCTTTAAATGTATCTGCTTATCTACAGCAGGCGTACAATAGATGGACAAAAAGTCTCCCTACTATAGGCTACCTCTGCAAAATCAAAGTGCAGTATATTTAGTCAAAATGGCGTTTAGACTTAAAATGGTCTTACACTTACCTGATTCTTACCATCTGATATGCTGGTAGTGAGGCATGGGAACGCCCCCGCGTGACGTAGCCGAACGCAGCCAGATGATGTAAATCAGGTTAGTCTTACACCTCCTCCATCTTGTAATAAAAAGAGAGTCTTGGCGAGAGATGGCATTTACAGCTCCAGGCCTTTTTATTAGAATACCATGAAAAAGTTGATTTATTTCCATAATTCCATCAATAATGTTAAACTGTCATGGATTGTAGATTCATGGCCCAGTTTTTTAACTATTCCAATCATTATTTTTTTTTCTTTTTATATACGTTGGCCTTCCAGCTCAAAAAACCCATGAATTGGGGAATTCGCATTATTAGAATATTGTTATAAAATCACATTTTTCTTCATCAAAATTCGGGTCACATTAAATCAGTTGAAATTTGGTACTTTCTACATAACATGCAATGGTCAATACTTGGTTAGGACATTCTCTCTTCATAATGGCCATGATGCGTTTAACATTGAAGTCAATGGCAAAAACAGTGCATGGGAGTTAAGGAAGCCCAGATATCCTTGATGCTTTGCTGTCAGCTGTTCTTGTTTGTTGACCTGGTACCCCACACTTCACTCTTCAATATACCCTATAGATTTCCATGCCACGTTTTGGCGCTAACTCACCAGTTTAATTCTAAATAACCAGAAATGAAACCCCATTCAAAAAGAATGGGGTTTTATTTCTGTTGAGTTAGAATTAAACTGGTGAGTTAACACCAAAACGTGGCATGGAAATCTACAGTGTATATTGAAGAGTGAAGGGTGGGTCACCAGGTCAACAAACAAGAACAGCTGACAGCAAAGCATCAAGGATATCTGGGCTTCCATAACTCTCATGTACTGTTTCTGCCATTGACTTCAATGTTAAACGCATCATGGCAGTTAAAGACAGAGAGAGTACCAACCAAGTAGGCCTATTGAACGTTGCATGATATGTAGATAGTACCAAATTTCAACTGATTTGATGTGACCTGAATTTTGCTGAAGAAAATTGTGATTTTATCACAGTAGGCCTATTCTAATGATGTGAATTCCCCAATTCATGTTTTTTTGAGCTGGAAGCCCAACATGTGCAAAAATAAACAATTGAATGATTAGAATAGTTAAAAAAAAACTGGACCATGAATCTATAATCCATGACAGTTTAATATTATTGATGGAATTATGGAAATAAATAAACTTTTCATGCTATTCTAATAAAGTGGCCTGTAGCTGCAGTGCCACTCCTGGCCACCAGCTAGTGACCGTTCTCGTACAATATTCCAGTTTCTCTGATTCAACCGACAGAAGCAAAGCAAAGAAGAGCCCGCTGCAAGCTGGTCACAGCCAATTCAAATATTGAGAAGTGAGGGCGCCATTATTTTCCCAACGCACGACTTGGAACAGTCCATAAAAGAACTGTGTGTGATACAGGTAATTCTGCATTTCGATACAAACTGTAAACTCATTGAACTTTCAGTAGCAAGCTAAGTTGCACAGCTAGCGTTAGCTGATTGCACGCATGTTCTGTTGGTTAGTTCTAACGTGAATTGTAATATTTGAATGCGGCCCTGTCGCTGTATGCGAAAACGGATGGCAAAAGTTAGGACGTGTTCTACCAATACCATGTTCAGCGACATTGAGCTTTCTGCACAGTATTGTTGTTTGTTTGGTAAGCTGGTAAGCCAGAGACGGTTTAGGTAAGAGGAAGAACTTTGGGTAAGCTGCCATATAATGCGCTAGCCTGGCTTTCACCATCGTGAGAGCCAGGTTAATAATGCGCATGTTTTGTTGGTTAACCATGCAGGACAGCCAATTCGGTAGAAGACGTGAATTGTAATATTTGAATGCTGCTCTGTCGCTGTGTGCAAAAACGGATGGCAAAAGTTAGGACTTGTTCTTCCAATACCATGTTCATCGACATCAATTGAGCTTTCTGCACAGCATTGTTGTTTGTTTATATCTGGTAAGCTGCCCTACAATGGCTCCCGCCATGTCAGCGCTGTGCAGCTTTGCCGCTGGATCATCACAGATGCTGCCTGTCAAGGTGCGTGGATGCCCGTAAGGCCCCTTTTGTCCTGCAGCACCAAGTTGAGGTAAATAGTAGACTTACGGTAGGGACACATACACGCGAATTTGCGAACTTTGCCATTCATTCCTATGAGAGAGGCGAAGGCAAGCGATGGTGAGGCGAAGGCAAGCGATGGCAAGCGACAGCAACCGAACAGGAGCGAAGCGAAGCGAAATTATTAAAGAAAGTTTAATGTTATGCAAATGAGGAGCGAATTCGCCTGCCACGGCCCAATCAAATCAACAACATAACTGTTCCATTCCATTTGATTCGCCGCGACGACCTGATGACGGTTGAATTTCGCCTCTCTTCGCTTCGCCTTGCTTCGCCTCCTATGTGTCGCTACCATTGAGAGTAAATAGAATGGAGGCCAAAATTCTATTTCATTGTTGAAGCCAAGTTGGAGCCAAGGTTGGACCCAAAAAGACCAAAAAATGGCCAAATCCCATTCATTCCTATGAGAGACATAAAACCCTGTATCTCCCTTAAATGCCACTCCAGGGGGATCATTTTTCGCTCAACTAGTAGGTCCCCTTGCTCTCCAACTTACCAGGGTGGTGATTTTTTTGTGGTGATGTTTTATTTTAGAGAGATATTAAAAGTTAAATTGACCAATGAGCATCAGAACATGGTTTGATTGACCGTTAGAAGTCTTGCTGTTGTCCAATCAGCACCTGCGTTTGGCGTTGCTAAGGTGGAATGTAAGTTGGAATGTTCCCAAATCTGGCTTCAAAGCGTTGAATGGCAAATAGCGTTGATTTGGCGTCCATTCTATTTACTGTCAATGGTCCCTACCGATAGAGCTGCTTTAATCGGGGTGTAGGCTCTCATAGTTCGAAGTGGTCAGCCCTGCAAATGCAGGACAAATGGCATGTCTGTTTTTCCCCGGCCGACAACTCAAGGAAGTAATAGTTGATTCGCCACATAGACACCCAAAACCATACACGCCCACATCTGTTTAAGACTAAAACTGTATGAATATGAAGCACATTAATCAAAGACCATATTTGAAATCTCAGGCTAAATATCTACTTAAATCCTATGAGTTGATAAAATACATTTTAAATCAAATTATATTTATTATGTAGATATTTAGCAACACATTTCAACTATTGTCCTACAAATGCCACAGGCTGCTACTTGGTGACCTTAGACGTAGCCTCTCTGTATACTAATACCGGGTGCATGTTTTGCACCTAATTATGCAAACCTTTTTTGGAGGAGGGGGGGGGCTACTGGGAAGACACATTTGTGTACAACCAACAAAATAATGTGTTTTCGGACAAGGGCATGTTATATTGTCGCTTCATTGATGATATTTATTTAATATGGTCAGGCAGTGAGAGTGAGCTGTTGGACTTTCATAAGTATTTAAATTCAACCAATGAGAACATCAAACTCTCAATTGAATACTCAATGATGTCTATACATGTTTTGGATCTATCAATTTCCATTGATGATAGTGGGTCTTTGCAAACCACTATCTGTAGGAAAAGCACAGATAGGAACACCTTACACAGATCTGACAGCTTCCATGCCAACTCACTCAAAAACAACATTCCTTTTGGACAATTTCAACGCCTTAAACGGATATGCAGCAGTGATTCAGTCTTTCAGACCCAGGCCAAAGATTATAAACAAGATTCTGTGAAAGGGGTTACTCCCCAGCATTGGTGGACAGTGCAATGCATAAAGCAAGAGTGACCCATCATTTTTAAAAGTACAGGGGATTGAAGTGATCAAGAAAACTGTACGGGGTGGGGTTAGATTGAAACGGTTGCTACAGAGAGAAACCTTTTGGATCTGGAGCTTCAAGGCAATGGAGCATCCAAGTCTTAATGAGGAAATAGACAGACCTTTTTTGTAGCAATGTGTTTTTTTGTATTTTACCACTGCTATTTTACTCAGTAGTATATATCTACTTTTTGAAATGTTTAATATACTGGATCTGCTATTTTTTGTAATTGTTTTCAAGGACCTGTTTGAGGGGTGGGTCTTAGCTACACTTAAGTATGTGATGGGGGAGGTGCACTAATTGTGGGCAATCAACTAGTCAACAGGTGAAATGTTTGTCTAACAAAAGGCTTCACTGTGTCAGTATCACTATGCCCTGAAGAAGGCTCAACTGCCGCTACGCTTGGGCAATTTTAAAGTCCTTAATGGTTATGTCATAATTTTTAACTATACTTTTTGGAGTGCCTTGGTGAAGAAAAGTTTTTTTTCTCTTTTCAAGCAACTTTTTATGCGCCATCCTTTATTTAAAAAACGAATTTGTTGCCATATGGCAACGCCATGCAATAGGGTTAAGGGGTCGTTTGCAGCGCTACCAAGGGGGTAGCCTACAAACATTGGCTTCTGCTTTTGTTTTCTGGAATTAAAAACTAGAAGCAGTTGTATGCAGTTTTGTTGTACTGTAGCTTGTTCAGTGTACAGTAACTGTTCAGTGTGTTATAGAACTACTTTCTGCTTAACTGCTTAATGGGTACACTTACCTTACTTTCATATGAACATCAACAGTGTGTCATGTAATCCATGTGTTTTGTGTGCCGTAGAGGGGCCACGTCGTCTAACCAGCTGTCCTGCTACCTGAGCGGAGATGACTGCAGAGGAAGCCGGGGAAGCGGCTTTGGCCAATGGCAGCCCGCCCGCCAAACGTGGAAGAGGTCGCCCCAAAGGCAAGCCCAACGAGACCAATCTCAACTTGCTTACCAGGACCATCCCCCGGGTGCCCAAGGAGGTCCTGCTGTCCAGCGCAGCCTCCACTCCCACCAAGAAGTCGCGTCCGACCGGGCGACCGAAGAAGAGGCCCCGTGGTCGGCCGAGGAAGACTCCGCTGTCCCCGGAGGAGGTCGAGATCCGGGAGCGGAAGAACAAGTACCGCAAGTGGAAGCCCCTCGGGAGGCCGCGCATCCACCCCGTAGGGCTCGCCAAAAAGAAGAAGGGCAAGCCGGGACGCCCACGCAAGTATCCCCAGTCCCCCAGTCGTGCCACCGTCATGCGTTCACCAACGACAACAACAGCAGAAGGGTCGGAGGTTAAAAGACGACCGGGTAGGCCACTCTGGCTGAACAAACCCCGTGGGACGAAATTAAGCCATAAGAAGACTCACACGACTCCTCGTCCTGTAGGGGCAGTGCCACGCAAGAGGGGCCGGCCACCCGGAAGTGGCTATCTCCAGAAGATGCAGCAGCAGCAAGACGCAGATGTCTCTTCGCCTCCGAGAAAGAGAGGCAGGCCACCAGGCAGCAAGACTCCTGAGGTAGAGAAACCCAAGTCGGGCAGGAAAAGGGGCCGGCCATCGAAGAAGAGGCTCGCATTTGAGAAGTCTGTAGAAGACGGCGTGGAAGCTGTGGAGGCTGAGGCTGAAGCTGTGGAGGCTGAAGCTGTGGAGGCTGAAGCTGTGGAGGCTGAGGCTGAAGCTGTGGAGGCTGAGGCTGAAGCTGTGCAGGATGAAGCTGTGGCTGAGCAGGCTGTGGCTGTGGAGGCTGAGCAGGCTGTGGAGGCTGAGCAGGCTGTGGCTGTGGAGGCTGAGCAGGCTGTGGCTGTGGAGGCTGAGCAGGCTATGGCTGTGGAGGCTGAGCAGGCTGTGGCTGTGGAGGCTGAGCAGGCTATGGCTGTGGAGGCGGTGACTGTGGAGGCGGTGACTGTGGAGGCAACACCAGCAGCAGGCAGGAAAAGCCGCTCAAAGAGGAAGAAATGAGCTGTGGGGTTGAAAGAGGAGGGGGAAAAAAGCCTAGAAGTGTTGACTTTGCCAACATTTTTTTTGTTAAGTCAAATCAAGTTCAACTGTATATCTTATGTTTGTTATATTGTCCTCAAATGTCAGTGCATAACCTGCAGCAGCTTATGTCCTATACTCTAATGCAGACAGATGTTGAGCAGCACTGCATTTTATTTACCTGATCACGATGACCATCCCCTTATATTGTAGGACCATCCAATTATAATGTAGGTTTACTCCAGAGAACAAGATATAAAATCTCCATTAACTCAACTCAAGAAATGTAAATCCAACACCAAAAGCATGCCTCCGTGTGTGGTGAAAATATAAGTGGTGTGTCCGCCCACAAATATGACATTGCCAAAATTGTTGTGCGGAATGTAAGCTACAGCACCTCTAAGTTTCTGTCAGCTTGCTGACAGGCACTGAGTTTGTGAATGTTTTGAAAATCCCAGTAACAAGGTTTATTTTATATTTAAAAGGAGAAGGAGGTGGTCCTCAAAAACGTACAGATATGAACTATGATACATTTAAGAAGGAAGATGTTGAGTTTCAGTTGACTCATTTCATGTGAAAACAAGTACCCCTTTTTATGCTTTGTTGTTGTTTGTCAATTCTTTTTTTAAGTTTTATTTGATCTTTGTTGTTCAAGCTAGCGTTGGCCTATATATTTTTAAAGCTTGTTTGTAAGTGCTTGTAAGGTTGCAAGTCCCATTGTAAAGGGAAACAATAAAAAAACTGTTTTTTTCTAACCGACCAGCTGAGCATTTCCATGAAAAAGAAAAACGATTATGTGCTTTGCCCGCACACTTGAAAGGCTCAATATTTTCTTTAAAACAAAAAATGTACAACTAAGTTTACTTCAATGAATTATTGTCTTCTCACTAATCTCAAGGAATTGCAGGTCAGTGTGGCTAGAGAATGAAATGTCATTGGCTTAATATCTAGATTTTCATAAAGATGTGTTTTAGTTCCCTCTAGTGGTAGCTCTATTGGTGCAGTGTTCAACACTGGTGTATGTGCTGTTTTGTAGTTAAATTACGTCCAACTAAATGGTTCTCACCTCTAAGAATGTGTTGTTAAGTGTAACTCTTATTCTGACTAGCATGTTTAATTTCTATTTATATTTCCATGGTCCACCATTTTGAATTTCCAGAAATAGACATTTTTAGCTGCAAAAATGACGGTACTTGGGCCATACTAGAAAATATTAGTTTATTACTTTGTAAACTTCCGTAAAAAGATCAAATTTGGCAATAGGCAACCCAGTTCCAATGAGCAGCATAGTTGCAGTACCTTTTCCTGCACAGTGGACTGTTAAATGTATCTGCTTATCTACAGCAGGCGTACAATAGATGGACAAAAAGTCCCCCTACTATAGGCTACCTCTGCAAAATCAAAGTGCAGTATATTTAGTCAAAATGGTGTTTAGACTTAAAATGGTCTTACACCTCCTCCATCTTGTAATAAAAAGAGAGCTGGCATTTACAGCTCCAGGCCTTTTTATTAGAATACCATGAAAAAGTTGATTTATTTCCATAATTCCATCAATAATGTTAAACTGTCATGGATTGTAGATTCATGGCCCAGTTTTTTAACTATTCCAATCATTATTTTTTTTCTTTTTATATACGTTGGCCTTCCAGCTCAAAAAACCCATGAATTGTGGAATTCACATTATTAGAATATTGTTATAAAATCTCATTTTTCTTCATCAAAATTCGGGTCACATTAAATCAGTTGAAATTTGGTACTTTCTACATAACATGCAATGGTCAATACTTGGTTAGGACATTCTCTGTCTTCATAATGGCCATGATGCGTTTAACATTGAAGTCAATGGCAAAAACAGTGCATGGGAGTTATGGAAGCCCAGATATCCTTGATGCTTTGCTGTCAGCTGTTCTTGTTTGTTGACCTGGTACCCTACACTTCACTCTTCAATATACCCTATAGATTTCCATGCCACGTTTTGGTGCTAACTCACCAGTTTAATTCTAAATAACCAGAAATGAACCCCCATTGAAAATGAATGGGATTTTATTTCTGTTGAGTTAGAATTAAACTGGTGAGTTAACACCAAAACGTGGCATGGAAATCTACAGGGTATATTGAAGAGTGAAGTGTGGGGCACCAGGTCAACAAACAAGAACAGCTGACAGCAAAGTATCAAGGATATCTGGGCTTCCATAACTCCCATGCACTGTTTTTGCCATTGACTTCAATGTTAAACACATCATGGCCATTATGAAGACAGAGAATGTCCTAACCAAGTATTGACCATTGCATGTTATGTAGAAAGTACCAAATGTCAACTGATTTAATGTGACCCGAATTTTGATGAAGAAAAATGAGATTTTATAACAATATTCTAATAATGTGAATTCCACAATTCATGGGTTTTTTGAGCTGGAAGGCCAACGTATATAAAAAGAAAAAAATTAATGATTGGAATAGTCAAAAAACTGGGCCATGAATCTACAATCCATGACAGTTTAACATTATTGATGGAATTATGGAAATAAATCAACTTTTTCATGGTATTCTAATAAAAAGGCCTGGAGCTGTAAGTGTCGGGTCAAAAACGGTACAAGATTAGGGATCTTTTCCCGAATTGGGAAAGAAGAACCTATTAATTGAAGGGAATCATTGACCCCAGACCAAAATAGAATAAATAATAATAATAAAAAAAATAGGCGAGTGTAGTGTAGAAGAGGTGGGGATATGAATTATTGTTATTATTACTATTATTATGATGATTGATTTATTATTATCATTATTTCAAATGACCAGGCCTAATAGCATAGGCCCTGCTTTTCTCAGACGTTTGCAATAGGCTATGCCATGTGATTTAATTAATATTGTAATGTGTCCTTGCTGTGGGTACTAGCCTACCTCAGCCCCCCCCCCCCTCTTTGAACTAAACATCAGAGAGAGAGCCGTCTTCTTTCTCCAGAGATACATTGTGGCCGATACATGTTGCTGCTGGTGATAAACACCCACAGAGGGGGTTCGCTGATGGAACTAGGCCTCCTGGCTACAACTAGCTCCTCCCAACCGGCGGTCAGCTGTATGTTCCCACAGCCCATTGGTCCCATAGCTTATTCTTGCTGTTCCATGTTCCCACATTTTTAAGTTACTATTCAAATATAGGCCCTATCCACAACTCCATGTTCCCACATTTCCAAGTAAATGAAGAGAACATGCCTCTCTCCCCGACATGGGGCCTAGGCCTAAATAGTTATTAGAAATGGGAACATAGGCCAGCAGGTATAAGCTGTGGGACCAATGGGCCTAAAAATGTTAAAAGGGTCTGTGGGAACACAGACACGCTCCCAGTCCCACCCCAACCCACAGACAAGTGAAAAATGAATGGGTGTCAATGGAGTTTACAATCATATTTTTGTTCTCGTTGTAGGCCTATATTTTTTTTGCCCTGAAATTTTAATATTCAGTTTGAAGCTAGAAATGTTGCGTCAGTAGATCATTATATAGGCTACTTGCTCACAAAGCTCACTTTATGAGGCCAAATCCATAGACTAAACATTAGGTCAAATTTTCTGCCCTGCTGGGAAAACAAAACACCTGAAAAAATGGACATAGGCCTACAGCCTATTATATAACACCAGCCGAGCCATAGTTCTTACCAGGAATGTTTTATGTATGAGATTTGTGACTAGAAATTGCAGTAGACTTAGGCCTAGAATTTTTTTTAGCATTTGATTTAGCCCTAAGGGGTGAATTTTCCATTCCATACCTTTTCCACTCTGTTTCACTTTCCACTCAGAGCAGCTGTTTCCACTTGCCCGCGTTCGCCATCTAGTGGAAGCCAGGTGGAACTGTGACTACAATGGGAACCAATCAGAGTGAAGCTTCTCCTCATTCAAATAATGGGTGTTTCTCGAAACCTAGTGCAGTGCACTTCCAAGTGTATCTGCCTAATAGTCACGCCCAGTGATTGGATACTCTTTGATGAACTCTACGGAATATCCAATCACTGGGTATGACTAATAAAGAGTATCCAATCACTGGGCGTGATTAATTAGGCTGATACACTTGGAAGTGCACTACTGCACTAGGTTTTGAGAAATACCCGTAAACACTAAACAAGGAGACCCGGAAGCGGAAGTATTGAATCTGTGTAAATTCAACAGAAGCAAAGCAAAGAAGAGCCCGCTGCAAGCTGGTCACAGCCAATTCAAATATTGAAAAGTGAGGGCGCCATTATTTTCCCACCGCACGATTTGGAGAAAACAGTCCATAAAGGAACAAATAAGCTGGTGTGATACAGGTAATTCTGCATTTCGATACAAACTGTATGAACTCATTGAACTTTCAGTAGCAAGTTGCACAGCTAGCGTTAGCTGGTTGCACGCATGTTGTGATGGTTAACCATGCAGGACAGCCAATTAGGTAGAAGACGTGAATTGTAATATTTGAATGCGGCCCTGTCGCTATATGCGAAAACGGATGGCAAAAGTTAGGACTTGTTCTTCCAATACCATGTTCAGCGACATTGAGCTTTCTGCACAGCATTGTTGTTTGTTTATCTGGTAAGCTTCCCTACAATGGCTCCCGCCATGTCAGCGCTGCAGCTTTGCCGCTGGATCATCACAGATGCTGCCTGGCAAGGGTGCGTGGATGCCCGTAAGGCCTCTTTTGTCCTGCAGCACCAAGTTGAGGTAAATACTAGTCGCGATTATTAGACGTAGAGCTGCTTTAATCGGAGTGTAGGCTCTCATAGTTCGAAGTGGTCAGCCCTGCAAATAGAGGACTAAAGGCATGACTGTTTTTCCCCCACCGAGAACTCAAAGAAGCCAGTTGATAAGCCACATAGACACCCAAAACCATACACGCCCACCTCTGTAAAAAAAGAAAGAAAAAAAAGAAACAACAAAAGAAACACCAAAACTGTGTGAATATGAATTAACACATTAATCAACGACCAGATTTGAAAAGTCAGGCTAAATATCTACTTAAATCCCATGAGTTGATAAAATGCATTTAAAAATCAAATTATATTGTTTATGTAGATATTTAGCAACACCTATTCAACTATTGTCCTTGTATAGTGTGTTGATCGACATTTTCACATTATTAAGCCATTTTCTGACATTCATTCATTTCCATTGGTGTGTTCCAATACTCATAGGCTGTGTCTCAAATGACGCACTTTTGTCAGTGCACTCAATGCACAGAGGTCTTTAGTGCATAGTGTCGTGGAAAATTTTGAGCACTATGCATTGTGCCCTCGCTGGAAGTGACGGCTGAGTATTAGCTCGCCAAAATACGAGTTGGCTACTGTTTACAATGCACAGCGTCTGGTGCTTGTATTTCCATGTCCTTCACCCCAAAGGAGAACAATCACACATACAATACTTTGGTTGGCATGAAAAGGTTGGTGTCCCATCAACATTACTTACAGAATTAGGAGACTTGACCAAACTCTTCTACTGAACTGAATGCCACATTTCCTCCGTGTCATTGTCAACATGGCCGTTGTTTAGTGCGTGCAGTGTCCATCATTCAAGCACTGCATTTTTCCGCCATTGTTGGGGGATCATCCTGGCACTTTCAGTGCACTGTCTCAAGTGAAATTTGTATCAGACAGAACGGGAATCGGAATGTACTTGCCTCGTGAATCGCAGAGGGTGGAGAGGGTACTTAAGTGCACTTAAACAAGGTACACAGTACAGAGGGCGAATAATGGAACACACTTTTCTCATGTCTACCTAAAAAAATGGCTGCCACGGATTGCTGTGTAAAGGGGGGGCGGGGTCACATCTAGTCTAATGTTCTACCTCTATGCCCAAAACGTTATTAACAAAGAGACTTCTTTGCTACTAATTTAAAAAGTCGTGGCATAATTAGAAATAAATGATCGCATACAACTTTCTTTCTTTATCCAAGTTTTAAAGTCCGGGTGACAAAATGCCAAACAGAAGCGGCTTTAAAATACAATAGACAGACTTGGCCTAGCAGCTGCAGGGAACTAGCCAAATCAGCCTTTGATAAGCATAGATCTATGTAACGGAGGCTAACTAGCACAGAGTTGGCGTGGAACGTTGGTAAACCTCCCTCCGATAGCCTCATACAGTCTCGTGCCGTTGGGCCGAGAGACTAGTCTCTTGGCCCAGCGGTATCGTACTGTGTCTCCCATTGCCGAACCGTTGTAGTTGACGAGGTCGCACGTTCGATCCCCGAGGGGGGTGAACAGGTGCAAGATGACCTCCGTCACAGTGGTGCCGTATGACCCGGGATGGGAGTGAGGTTTAAGGGGGAGAGTGTAACGGAGGCTAACTAGCACAGAGTTGGCGTGGAATGTTGGTAAACCTCCCTCCGATAGCCTCATACAGTCTCGTGCCGTTGGGCCGAGAGACTAGTCTCTTGGCCCAGCGGTATCGTACTGTGTCTCCCATTGCCGAACCGTTGTAGTTGACGAGGTCGCACGTTCGATCCCCGAGGGGGGTGAACAGGTGCAAGATGACCTCCGTCACATCTACAATAAATGTTGGTCAGCTAGCCAACTAAAATGTAATGTATAGTACTAATACCAGAGTTTCGTTTCTTGTTATGGATGTTCTTTGGTTTATCTTTCCTTTTTCAAATCTCCGCGGTAGGGTGGTGGAAACACAGCTGACCAATCAGGGCACAGTTCTCTCCGTACTGCCGCTAGTCTAGTGCATTGAGTCATTGATAGTCTTTTACTGTCCAAGAGCATACCGGCAGCTCGCGGACAATTCAGTCTGGGAGAAGCATAGGGCTACACGATATTAGAAAAATATGCGATACACGAAAACATGACTGTATTTCGCGATATCGATATTACTCGCGATATTTAATATATACATATATTTTCCCCTCTCTACTTGCCATTCTCCACTTTATCATGTATGAAACAATTGAGAGCAATGTTTCATTTCCAACATTAGTTTTATTCAGAAAAAAACATGGCTAATATACAGCAACAACTTAAAATGTTAACCTTTTTAATACCTTTTTTAACCCAATCACCAAATTGACTGTTATTAAAAATTAAAAAGTAGGTATCACGATATAACCAACTTTTGCGATACGTGTATTGCAAACTGTGATATCGCGATATCGATACATTTTCGATATATCATGCAGCCCTAAAGCATACCTTAAGTGCTGTGTAAATCCTAGTTCACAGTGGCACCTCAGCTGTGGTTTAGGTGCAGAAAATAGCCACCACGCCCCCCCCTCTGCAGAGCTGAAACTACCCCTAGCAGCGATTCACACATGGTTCTCCTAGGCTGAAATGTCTGTGAGCTGCTGCCATGCTCTTGGACTGTGATTGGTTGATGCGCTAGAAGCAGTGCGGACTGCGGAGAGTACTTGGCCCTGATTAGTCAATGGAGATCTGTTGTTCTACCCTACCGCGGAAGGAGATTTGAAAAAGTTAAAGGAAAAACATGACGGCTGACTTGGCACGAAATCACTGGAGTTACTTGACATGGAGAAGAGAAACTGTGTTAAACTATGTCAATAGTATCCTACAACTCCCAAAGAATTAATTAAAAAATATCCATATAAGGCCTTCATGAC
Source organism: Engraulis encrasicolus (assembly GCF_034702125.1). Taxonomy (NCBI): domain Eukaryota; kingdom Metazoa; phylum Chordata; class Actinopteri; order Clupeiformes; family Engraulidae; genus Engraulis; species Engraulis encrasicolus. The sequence continues at coordinate 36,141,061 of NC_085876.1, forward strand.
AAGGATGTTGTTCGTTTGTTGTGTGGTATAGCTAGCTCTTTAAAAATAGGGTTCAGTAATATCCTATTGAGTTTGAATGGCTTTGGCTGACATTTGCTAGGCTGGCTATTTGCTAATATGGCCATTAAATGTATAGTATTTCAAAACAGCTTTTGTTTGGCATTTTAACCACCTGGACTGTAAACCCTGAATAAAGAAAGAATGTTGTATTCTACCATTTATGTCTAATTACGACACAACTTTTTAAATTAGTAGCAAAGAAGCATCTTTGTCAGTAGTATAATTAAGTTTCAGTTGGCTAGTCAACTAGCTAACAGTTTGTAATTATTGATTTGGCTGGCTACTACTAGGCCCCTATGTGTGAATGGCCATTAGGTCTGTCTATTGTCTTTCAAAACGTGACATGCCTTGAAATCAATTTTCTTTCAAAAACATGCTCTTATTGAAGGAAATTCTAAACATTATAAACATTATAATGTTAAAATGTGCAATATAGAATATTTTAAGTAAAATACATTTAGTTGTATTCATACTTTAACAGAAATATGACACACTAAATAACACACTAAAAAGCCATTTATATACCCCTGATAGGAGACACACGGCTACAATTGACTTGTTTGACAAGTCAATGTGATGTCAACTCTCGTTCCTCATCACTTGCCACTAGCTCAACCTTGGTTTTTTCTAAAGGAAGAGTTATATTTGCCATTCTCCTATCATAAATGGACTGGGATGCATGTTCTAAGAGTGAAAATGAAGATTTTTTGCTGATTGAAGTTACAATACCTTCAGAAAAACACTTGTTGAAAAATATCCCTCTCCCATAACAGAAACTACATTTTCTGTTGAAGAAATTAATTTCTTTGTTAATATTATATAATATACCGGTAACTTATGCATTAAAGTATACAAATAGCATGATGTTAAGAAATGTAATGTTTTCAAGTTAAAATTATATAATAAGTGCAAATTAGAGTGTCTCTATGTAAGTCAATGGGAGCCCATTGGGATGCATGTATAGAAGGAGTGTCACTGTTGCATGTTGTTGCCATATGGCAACAAATACATTTTTGCCTTTTACAGAGCAAGACAAGTATAACTTAATATTTGGATTAAATGATGAAAAATGAAAATTATGATGAAAAGATGTCTTGAAGTTTGATAACTAACTATGTAGATTCCCAATTTGACCTGACCTTCACAGTGTGGTGCATCCACATGAAAGGGATGGGAAAGCAGGATTTCCTAATTAGTTAATGTCATCAAACTGATAAATATTTCAAAATTAATGTCCCATTAATGTTCTATTTAAAAAAACAAAAAAAATAAAAATAAAAAAAAGAATTTGTTGCCATATGGCAACGCCATGGTCGTTGCAGCACTGCCAAAGGGGCCGCTATTGCTGGTTTCTGTACCTCAGCTGCAGCAGACGGACAGAGTATGACTAGGCTTTAGAACAGTGATTCTCAAACTTTTTCAGACAGAGGACCACTTTGTCACCCCAAAAATGTTCAGGGACCATCTATCAACTGAATTGACAGTTGACTGGTACTATTTCAACACTATTACTATTGCAACACATTAATTTTGATGCAGATCACTTACTTTTTATTCACATTTGCAAGCCTGTCTTATTGTGGTGAAAATATGACTTCAGACATGTTTGGCTTTGTAATAATGTTACAAATACAGCCTTCTGCTAGCTTGTCTTGGAAAAGTAGAAATCCCTTTGCGGACCACCTGAGCTGTGTTGCGGACCACCAGTGGTCCCCGGACCACACTTTGAGAATCACTGCTTTAGAATGATCAACTCTGAATCAATCTCCTGGCCTCCCGAATAGATGGCGTAACAATAACAAGAGTAGGCTACAATTTGTAGCCTACATTTATTGACTTCTGCTTTTGTTTTCTGGAATTAAAAACTAGAAGCAGTTGTATGCAGTTTTGTTGTACTGTAGCCTGTTCAGTGTGTTCTAGAACAAAGCGTACCCAATAAGCCCACCAAAATCTAAATTTCTTTATTTTTCAATCATCTTCACATAATTTTGTGTGAAATGATTTGTTAAGCTAAATAGTAAGATTTTCCTCTCTTCTCAATGTTTATCACTGAGTCGATGAATATTTCAAAGTACAATATGAAGAATTTTTAGTAGAAAAGTTGAAAGTCTGAGTGGGCTTAAAGGGTAAGCTTACCACTTGTGTTCCAAATTAGCTCATATCGTTATTTCTCTATCAAAATACCTGGTGAGGTGTGTCAGATGAATTAAAAAAGTGTAGCCTACATGGCATAAATGGTTTCAGACAAAAATATTCTTCCAAAATGTAAGATTTAGCAAATCTTTTAGCAAAACACTGCATATATATACAAATCATTACACAGGGATTAAAGTTTTCCGTTGCTACGACGGAATTCCGTCAACTGGATTTTAGTTTGGACGGATTTCCGTCCGTATAATTTATGTCAATTAATTTACAATTTTTACTTTCCAACTGAACTCAAATCGAGAGCACTCCTGGTCATGAGAAGGGGACGAGAGGTGTGTTTGGTGTAGGCCTACGGATGTAGTTAGGCTATACACTCCACCATTGGCGGTGTGATACAACATTCACTCATCAGTAGCCTAGTTTTGGGTCATCCCCTGTTCTTCCGTGTTCCAAAAAAAAGTACACGAGCGGTCAACAATTCTGTGGCAGCGCAACGCGAGAGATAAAAAAAATAAATAGCCAAAATTGTTGCTGATGGCAGAAAAGAAAATAATTGTAATACAATGTATAAAGTGCAGTGACGTTTCCTTGCACCTGCCGTAGCAGATATTTAGAAAAAAAAAAAATGAATAGTTTACTTCGACTGCGTATGATGTCCTTTTCATTAAGGGTTTGCCTTTTAAGCATTGTGACTCTTACTAGCATTAGTCATAGCCCCAATGGGACGACTATGGCAGCTAACTAGGATAGCCTACCATGCGTTTCATCCTCTAAGTTTAGCGCGTTTGACTGGCTGCGTGTAGAGCTAGTTGTCTTTTTGACAACGGATAATTCACAGTCTCATCTGTACTCATAGCAGATTAACTTTGTTGTTGCCGATATATATATTCAAGAAATAAGTTAAAAATGGGTTGCATTTGGGTCACGGATAGGCTATCCCTGGCAGAGCCAATTTATGCCACGTCTTGTTCTGGGAAGCAGTGTTCTGATGGGTGGACTCATGGTCGATAAATGCCGTTTCGACGTTTGTTTCACTTTCAAGGCTGGTTACTGTGTGACGCTATTTCTGCTAACTGGAATAGTGTGCAGCAGCAACAGTTGTGTGTGCGCTTGTTTTTGAGTGGCTCAACGTCTGTGCCCATCTTCTCGGACTATGCGTTTCGTTTGAGTTCAGTTAGCCTATTTGCGCACTGCGCACTCAGGACTGATGGGTGGGTGATTTGCCTTGATTCGAGTGGAAAGCTGCGCGACAAGCTTGGGAAAGTGTGTTACCTTTGTAAACGATAGGTCTGTGACTGTCGTGTCTGCTGCGTCCTGTCGGCTTGTAGAACACGTGCGCATAGGAAGAATCGGGGACGTTTTTTAAATCAATGGTAAGCGTGTGCTTGGCACCGCACATCGAGAAGCAAAAAAGTAGCCAGTAGTTTTCAAAACGGTAGAACACAGAGGTAGACATACCGCACCCTGTTTATAAACGTCAACAAGTTATTTGTAACAGGATGAATACTGAAAAAGGCCGAAGGGTGAAAAACATACAAATAATTAAAGCTAGTTTTCTCCCTCTGATTGCTATGATCAGGGCTTTTTAAATGTCAGAAATACAACTGCAAGCAATGCGCACCAGTGCTTTCACCAGAACAGTGTTTGCCCATTCTAATGTGAAAGACAAAATATAGCCTACTACTACAACAAAAAAACCCATAATGGGATCACTCACTGTATCAACACATTGCAATTCCAAGTCAATAATTCTGTGAGATCAGCTACCATTTTGAAGCAGCATTCATTGTGAATCCATTCTGCACGATGTTGTGAACAATTCATAAACATTGGGTAGAAATAAGAGGAAATAACCAAAACCTGCCCCAAATTTCAGTTCAATCTTTGCAGTCTGATATAGTATCCATTATCCCTCCATTCTCGGCCAGTTCTAGTCAATCTGGTGAGCGGCCTAGGCCTGCCCGCCCTCTTTCCTTTTTTTGTATTTAGAAATTGGCATCTGTAAACATAGCATTGTAGGCTTACATCTGATTGAGCACATCTGATCTAGTACCTACAGGTACACTCATACTGAGTCTATATAGGTCTACTGAGTGTATAGTGAATATTCATTGTTCATGTGAAGTGTAAAGATTTATGTTGGTTGAAGTTCTGATTTTGTGGCACTTTTTGGTATTACTGGCGCCCTCAAGACAGGCCTATTCTGCTCTAGGCGACTGCCCCGTCTGCCTATGCCGCTGGCTCTGGCACCATTCCTTGCATGTATGTTTCGTCATGAGGGCAGAGCCTGGCTACATTGGTTTTCGTAGGGTTACGGAGTGATACTCGATCGGGTGCCTAACCGGTAAAAAAGTTCAGTCAGATTACTTTTTTTTGCTTTAATCCCTGCATTACATTTACCTCTTAGTTCACTAAATATGAAGGTTTCTTCAAAACATTTGACTGAAACTAGCTGAAATTCTATGATTTCTGACGTGTCCCAAAACAGCAAAGTTTTGAGGCGACTTCTTGTCAGTAGTCCTGAGACTGGATTCACTAGGTCTGGGATAACTCTACGATAAAAATGTGATTTGTTTGCAATAAAAAACATTTTGTCAGTTACTAAACCCTTTAATTGGATATGGTGATGAACAACAAAATCCACCTTTTCCCTTTCTTCAAATTGACCTCAAAGTTGAAAGTGGGCTTAACGGGTGCATGGGCTTAATGGGTAAGCTTACACTTACCTTACTTTCATATGAACATCAACAGTGTGGCATGTAATCCATGTGTTTTGTGTGCAGTAGAGGGGCCACGTCGTCTAACCCTGCTAGCGGAGCGGAGATGACTGCGGAGGAAGCCGGGGAAGCGGCTTTGGCCAATGGCAGCCCGCCCGCCAAACGCGGAAGAGGTCGCCCCAAAGGCTCGCCCAACAAGACCAATTTCAACTTGTTTCCCAGGACCATCACCCGGGTGCCCAAGGTGGTCGAGCTGTTCAGCGCCTCCACTCCCACCAAGAAGTCGCGTCAGCCCGGGCGACCCAAGAAGAAGCTCCCTGGTCGGCCGAGGAAGACTCCGCTGTCCCCGGAGGAGGTCGAGATCCGGGAGCGGAAGAACAAGCGCCGTAAGTCGAAGCCCCTCGGTAGGCCGCGCATCCATCCCGTAGGGCTCGCCAAAAAGAAGAAGGGCAAGCCGGGGCGCCCTGGGCGCCCACGCAAGTATCCCCAGTCCCCCAGTCGTGCCTCAAAGCCTGCCACCGTCATGCGTTCACCAACGACGACAACAACCGCAGAAGGGTCGGAGGTTAAAAGAGGACGGGGTAGGCCACCCGGCTCGCCGAACAAACGCCGCGGGACGAATTTCAGCCATAAGAAGACTCACACGACTCCTCTTCCTGTAGGGGCAGTGCCACGCAAGAGGGGCCGGCCACCCGGAAGTGGCAAAATCCAGAAGAGGCAGAAGCAAGACGCAGATGGCTCTTCGCCTCCGAGAAAGAGAGGCAGGCCACCAGGCAGCAAGACACCTAAGGTAGAGAAACCCAAGTCGGGCAGGAAAAGGGGCAGGCCATCAGGGTCCTTTGGAAAGAAGAAGAGGCTCGCATTGGGGAAGTCTGTAGAAGACGGTGTGGAAATAGAACTAGAAGAGGAGCAGGAAGTGGAGGCGGGACAAGCAACCGCAGCAGCCAATGGGGACACAGAGTTGGCACCTGTGGAGGACGATGAGGCAGAACTTGGGGCTGGGGGTGGTGAGGAGGGTGGGGCTGAGGTTGGGGAGGCTGAAGCTGTGGAGGCTGAGGCTGAAGCTGTGGAGGCTGAGGCTGAGGTTGTGGAGGCTGAGGTTGTGGAGGCAACACCACCAGCAGCAGGCAGGAAAAGCGGCTCAAAGAGGAAGAAATGAGCTTGGGGGTTGAAAGAGGAGAGAAAAAAGCCTAGAAGAGTTGACTTTGCCAACATTTTTTTTTGTTAAAAGTCAAATCAAGTTCAACTGTATATCTTATGTTTGTTATATTGTCCTCAAATGTCAGTGCATAACCTGCAGCAGCTTATGTCCTATACTCTAATGCAGACAGATTGTATTGACCTGATCACGATGACCATCCCCTTTGCAAGCAATTATAATGTAGGTTTACTCCAGAGAACAAGATATACAATCTCCATTACATTAACTTGTATTTAGACATGTGTGATGACAAGTTGACATTCAAGAAATTTAAATCCAACACCAAAAGCCAGAATAGACAGAATAGGAATTAAGTGTGCCAAAAGTGTTGCGCAAAACGTAAGCTACAGCACCTCTCAGTTTCTGTCAGCTTTGCTGACGGGTACTGTGTTTGTGAATGTTTTGAAAATCCCAGTAACAAGATTTATTTTATATTTAAAAGGAGAAAGAAATGGTCCTCAAAAACTTAAAGATATGAACTGTGATACATTTAAGAAGGAAGATGTTGAGTAGCAGTTGACTCATTTTATGTGAAAACATGTACCCCCTTTTATGCTGTTTTTGTTTGTCAATTCTTTTAAAAAAAGTTTTATTTGATATTCTTTGTTGTTCAAGCTAGCGTTGGCCTATATTTTTTTAAAGCTTGTTTGTAAGTGCTTGTAAGGTTGCATTGTAAAGGGAAGCGATTAAAAAAACAGTATTTTGGAAACGACCAGCTGAGCATTTCAAGGAAAATGAAAAACGATTTTGTGCTTTGCCCTGACACTCGAAATTATTTTCTGTAAAACAAAAAGTGTACAACTAAGTTTACTTCAATGGATTATATTGTCTTCTCACTAATCTCAAGAAATTGCTGGTCAGTGTTGCAAGAGAATGAAATGTCATTGGCTTAATAAGATGTGTTTTAGTTCCCTCTAGTGGTAGGTCTATTGGTGCAGTGTTCAACACTGGTGTGCGTGCTGTTTTGTAGATAAATTACGTCCAACTAAATGGTTCTCACCTCTAAGAATGTGTTAAGTTTAACTCTTATTTTGACTAGCATGTTTAATTTCTATAACAACATAGTGTATGTGTCATTTAGTGTTATAGCCCCTTCAAATGAATAAAGTATATTTCTGTGTTTAACACAAGCTTGTTTTTGTCTGTTTACACATACACAAGGAGGATACAGTTTAGAGGGAGTGGTGCTTAGTTGCCATTGGGGGGCTTTGGGCAATTTTATTTTTTAATACTAAGGGGGTTGGCTGGCTTATGATGAAGTCGTGATGTAGGCCTAAAAAAAAACTGTAAATAAAGTCAAATAAAGTCAACCCCCACCCCCACCCCCACAATACAATTAAAATTTAAAACTTCAAATGGGAAAGAATAATAAAAAAAAAAAAACCATAATTAACATGGTTGCATAAAAATGCATACCTTGTTGCAGCACATTCAGCTTCTATTATAGTACTCAGTCCTGTTGGATAGGAGTCTATCAGTGTGGCACAACTGGCACATCCCATTCCTTTTTTGCCAAAGTGCTCCATATCTGACAGATTGTGGGGGCATCTCCTCTGCATATGCCTCTTTGATCACCCCACAGACGTTTGATTTGAACTCTGGCTGGGCCGTTCCAAAACCTCAATCTTATTCTGATGAAACCATTCCTTTGTTGATTATTTATTGTTGTTCTGAAAGATGAGGTTCAACTTTCTAACAGGAGGACGAAGGTTTTGTGCCAACACTGACTGGTATTTGGAGCTGTTCACAATTCCCTTCTTAAGTCCTAGTTCCAGCTGAAGAAAAATAACCCTAAAGCACAGTGGTATGGTCTTATTTGGGTGATGTGCAGTGTTTGTGCGCCAAACATAAGCACTTACATTTTGGAATTTTGTATAAAAAAAGAAAAAACTTCAACCTTGGTCGAGTTGAATTTGGAAAGGAGTGCAAAACTTCGCTAAGGACATGGGGTCACTGATGCCATAATATCTACACGCTGTGGAATCAAATACTATGCCTAGCCTATAATATAGTGTAATTTACAAAAAAAATCCTGGATCCAGATTGTGGGTTGTTACTCTATCATTCACTGCCACTGGGACCTTAGGGAATAGGGAAGGCCAGTAGGCTACAGGTTGCTGTGAGGCTCCCCTGAAAGGCAAATTTCGTGACAAAATAACTTAAATGACACACAAAAAAGAAGGAATTCAGGATTACATGTATCATGTACATGTGCAAGTACATGGATATGATGCAAATTTTGACTTCTGGCCAATCGGGACCCCCCTGGCAGGTGGCTCCCTAGGCTGCAGCTATATGCAGCCTGTGCGTTCATCGGGCCCTGGTGCCAGATGTCCCACACTGATAGACTCCTACCACCCAAAAAGACTAAGTGCTGTAATAAAAGCGAAATGTGCTGAAACAAAGTATTCATTAAAGTACGTATGTGCATTTTTATGCAACACAGTACATTTTCAAGTGTTCTATATTTTCCCTTTAGAGGTTTGAGTTTGTTTTCCTATCACATTGTAGAGGTTATAGTTTATATTTGGAAAAAGTTATGAAATTGTTTGTCCTGTCTTTTTGTGGCTGGGCTGGCTGTTTTGTTACATCATGAGAACCCAGCTTTTGAACAGGGGTGTGTGTAGAGTTTTTTTTTAATAGCCTATCCAATATCTCAGGCTAATTCCAGTTAGGTCAGCTATGAGGTGTTTTCAAATGACTTTCTAAGGCCCTGATTACAACTATGCCAACATTTTAAGATGCAGATCATTTAAAAAATCTGATTACGTATACACACGATGTGGATAAAAATGAAAACTCCATTGTGACAAGTGCATTTAACCCATTTTAGCCTGATGCTGCATATACGCTGTTTGACCTTGAGCTTCATGAACACATTCTAATGCAAAACGAGGGTCCTATCTTTTAAATGCATTTTATTTCATAGTTGTGATGGTCTATGTAGTAGGTGTTCAAGTATGCATTGGGAAGGGTGGTGGGTGTTTACTTTGGGGTCACATGACCCTTGTGTCACCTTATAGGTGAGGCCTTGCTCCTTGTCCTGATGACAAAGCCCTGATGAAGACCAGTGCGGTCGAAACATGTTGGCTTTTTTAATCATGTTTTAGCCCTATTACAATAAAGGCTTTTTAATGGACTTCCTCTTTTTCCACCTGGAGTTGCCTGGATTTTTCCCTTTTTGCATTTTATTTCATGTTTTATTTTGCTTCGGAGGCATATTTAGGCAGAGGGCACCTTTTCTCAAAAAGGGTTTAGGCATTCAGCAGACGTTTTTGCAGGTGCCTTAGGCCAGTGTTTCCCAACCAGGGGTACGTGTACCACTGGGGGTACGCAAGCACACATCAGGGGGTACGCAGAAAGATGTAATAATAGCAAATATATTGATTGTAGTCACATTGGGATAGAGGAATAGAGCATGAATGAGGGCGAGGGGGTACTCATCATATGACAAAATGGCTTAGGGGGTACGCAGGACAAAAAAGGTTGGGAAACACTGCCTTAGGCTAAAATGGCTTGAGGTGCTGATTACACGTATGCAGATGGTTTTAAATGTGATTTTTTGTTTGTTTGTTTTAAGTGTGAACATGACATGTGGATAAAAAGAAAGACTCCATTGTGACAGGTGCGTTTTCGCCCCCTAAATGAGTTTTGACATGCTCATTCTAAAACTGATTTTGTATAAATGAGAGGCCAAAGCCAATGCCTTTCTCAGAAATATCAACATACAGTAATCAGTGTCTTAGTCCCCTGAATGGATTTTTTTTAATGAGTTTTAAAAGGGATTTTAAAAACTTGTGTAAATGGGAGGCCTAAACTGATGCTTTAAAACAATATCCATGTACTGTTCGAGTAAACTGTTTCTTTGTTGGTGGAATTATTATTGTTTTAGCCTTCAGAACAAAACCCATTGAACTACTGCAGGGTTATTCAAATGGAGGCCCTGGGGCATAATGCGGCCCTTGGATGGCAAGGTTCTGGCACCTCATAAGGTCAGAACAAAATGAAAACAAATATGTGTGCTATCTGTGGCCGTGCATAATGTGTGTTCACTAACACTTCAGGTTGGGGATATCTCTACTATGTATTCACATGAGAGTTAAATCCTATCTAAACAGTGTCATAAACAGATCATCCTAATGCTGCTAAGGAATAGAGAAGCGAATGGACATGATGGACATTAATATATTTTTTGAGAAAGGACCTTGATTATACACACTGTAATTTTAGCACATTGGGATGAGCACTTTTGCACTTTGGTATTGTGTTGTTATCTATTAATGGCCAGAGCCTGTAGGCCTATCTGAGGAGTGATATGCATTGTATAAAGTCTATGTGGATATGGATATACTAGATATAGGAATGTGAGCATATTTATCAGGTAAATGTATAAGAATTGTACAGGAATTGAAATGGTAGAATGTGGTAATATGCAAGCCTAGACCAGCATTGGGTGTTGTCTAGCACTGAAATGGGTGGAGTGGTTGAAAGTGGGTGAGGTCATTTGACCAGGTCACCTATGGGTGACATGCGTAATGTCAGAGTGAACCTGATGAAGCAACAGCTAAGCGCGTTGCTCACCAATTAAACTACCAGCAAAGAATACCAGTGTGCGGTGATTCATCCTTCCTTGACTTGGATTACTTTTACTGCACATCACCAGCACCTGGACAGTGGTTGTGCACATGGACTCTACTATAAGCAAATATCTGTTCTGTCTGGAAAGCTATCAGCTTGTTTTGCACCCTAACCTCTGACACCATGCTGCTCACAGTTATACAGATTCTATGTTCGGCCCCGTCACTGAAGGGAATTTGAAAAACTGGCCCTAGGTGACTTAGAATACCTACTGTGACTAAATTCACACCATGAATCATTAAAAAAAAGACTTGGAAAGGAGTTTTCACAACAGCCAAAGTCACACACAAACACGTTTACCACTTTATTAGAATGATATGCAAACAGACATGCTTTTTAAAGAACCACAATTTAGCAGCTTTCTCAGAAGAATCTTTCAAGCCGAAACTGATCCGTGTTCTTATTGGCTTTTCAGTCGCACATTGCATGGTGACAACCCGTTAAGAGTGCAATATTCATATAACTTCAGCATGTTCTCATCACATTTTGCATTTTTCCCATCTCTTTAAAATTGACTTTGTTGAACGTGCATTTTTGTTCACAAAAACATATTTTGCAGATAACATCTGTTAATGTTAACCGAACAATAAGTTATTTGCATAAGTTGTGGACTTCGGTGTGGAACAATTAAGCGAGGCAAAAAGGGAATGTGTGTGATAGAGAGTCGCCTTTTGCAAGCTTCACGGACACACACACACACACACAAACAAACTCACAAACACACATACAGAGCACAGACACACACACACACACACGTTGGGTGCCACCCCAAATCCAAGTATTGATGGGAGAGAGGGAACACTCTGAGGGTCAGTTAAGACTCATTGGTTAGGTCCTGAACAACACGCAATCGAAAAGGGACGACTCTCTATGGCACGCAGTGCTATTTTGCCCAACATCCAAACCTATCTTTTCGCCCTGTACACTGTACATTACAAATTAAACACACGTACACAGACACCTGAAGCTAGAATGCTACTTTTCATAAAGATTCAAAACAAGAGACTCTATCTGTAACCAATGCCCATCATTTTAATGACTGGTAGGCAGGAGGATACCTGGAAACTGTGGCCATGGAATAATACACTGGGGATGCCCTTTCAATACTTGGAATATGTTTTTAAGAGTGTGTGTCCAAGCCATCATTTATTGAATGAGACAATCTAAACACTAAAATGATTACGAACTACGAGTAGTAGTGGTACATGTCTGAAACCTTTCTTGTTTTTATGCCCCAAAAAGTGTCAAGTCTCATCTAAACAGAATGACGTCAGTCACCATTTCTCCCATCTAGCCCACCTGTCATTTAGCGTACCTCTCTTATTTTCCTGACTCTCAAATGAGAAAGGGATGCAAATTTGGTATCATGTGATAACACTTCAACTGACAACCAGTTAAAACTTTTGAACTGTTTTTTTTCCCTGTTGTTTTCTCTGTGACTAAATCAATTTTGCTCAGGCTCCCGGGGCAGGATCAGGAGCATTTCTACTTGCACTCAGAAGTATGCTTTGGCTAATGACATCCTGAATGATTCTCGAGTCATCTCGCTCACCACTCTATCACCCAGGCTCTGTCTGTTTGCTCTGGTCATTATATTGTACCCTCCCCCTCTCTCACGGGATTGGGCCAGGTATACACACAGGAGCCAATGGCATGCCTTCTTCTTACAACACGTAACTTTCGAGAGGGGACAACTATGAATCTACAGCTGTACATAGAGATCCACATGGCATTCCCTTTTCTAAAACAAACCTCTACACCAACTTCCTCTATCAAAAACAAAATTCCAAAACAAAAACAAAAAACAATATAAAAAAAGAAACGTAGGGCTGGGCACTACATTACTAATCATATAGAGGAAAGAGGAAGGGGCTCTTTTGTTTTCTTTTCTTTTTTTCTTTGTTTTCTTCTTTTTTTTACAGTAGTCACATAGATTGAGAGAGGAAGAGAAGAGATAGAGAGAGAGAGAGAGATGTGGGAGGAGGCACCGCATCCATACGCGCTGCTTTGTTGTGATGAGAAGGCATCGGTGAGAGTTTGGAGGGAGGGATGGGAGGGAGGAGAGGGAGAGAGGGAGAGACAAGAGTGGAGGAGAGGAGCTTTGGGAGGAAGAGGGTGAGAGGACGTCGCACAAGGCTCCGTCGGGCTCTGCTGTCGATCAGATGCCGCTGGTCAACCTTGTGCTCGGCCACCGAGAGACCAGCTCAGTAGTAGAAGTACACTATAGGAGAGAGAGAGAGAGAGAGAGAGAGAGAGAGAGAGAGAGAGAGAGAGAGAGACACATACAAACAAATCAATCATTAGAGAGGTCTCCTGTGTCTGGGGCACTGGCAGCCAGAAAATAACGCAGGACTGTTAGCAGGACTTAGACCACACAGGGCAGTTTAGTAAAATATTGACCGTGGTAGAAATGAAAGAGAGCCTCCACAGTCCACACAAACAGTTGTCTGATGATGCCATTGTGCATGGAATTAATGTTGTGCGCAAAATGGTCATTGTGAGGATACATCACTGTTTTTGGCCATGTGGCTGTGACGCAGATGTAAACAAATCCGTTTCGGCTGGAATAATGGCAACGCAAACGCCTGCGTTACTCGATTTTCGCACTCTGGAACCCATTATCCAAAAAACTCGTTTTGGGCTACCCAGAACGCCGATTTCATAAGATTTCATATGGCTAGGCCAGGGGAACGTTGTCATTGGCATAGAAAAACATTCCCGTGTGGATAGCACCTTATAGCAGTGGTTCCCAAACTTGTATTATAAACAGAAGCAATCAGGGAAATCTAGGACAGATGGCAACACTAACAAGGGCTCTTGTCACCAATTAAATATACCGTAAAGACAAAAGGCAGAAAAGACACATTTTGCCACATTCGGGGTCATCCCTATGTTCCCCGGGTCCTATGTTCCCCGTGACCTATGTTCCCCGTGACCTATGTTCCCTCCTACCGGGGAACATAGAACCCCTCTGCTTCCAAGTAGACTGCTGCTGCAAGGCAAAGTGCAGGTTGTTATTGCAACTGTGACAGGTTAGGTTTAGGGATAGTTTTGGTCAGGGCACAAATTTACAACTCAGAAACATTGCATTACTGACAGATTAGGTTTAGAGATGGTTTTGGAAAGGGCACAATTTGAAAACTCGGAAACAGTGCATGCGGGGAACATAGAACCGTTTTTTTAGAAAAAGGGCCTTAAGTTCCCCGGTCCCATACAAAGACCGGGGAAGGGAACATAGGACCCAGGGAATACAGGACCCGGGGAACATAGGTACGCTCCCGTCACATTCAGTCTGTGCTGGAAGTCCTAACATCTCCTTTGCCTTGTGACTACAGATGTTGCCTCTTGTCAGGTGGTGAAAGCAGTTTTTGTTTCTTACCGGTGCTACCCCACCCCCCACCCCCCCCAACCGCAAAAACAAACAACAAACAATATAAACATATGCACTACAGATCTATATTACTGCATGACTATTTTGGGTGTCTCTAAATAGGAGGATACTTGTCTCAAATGGCATTGCGTGGTGATTGTATGTGTTTTTTACTCAAATATCCGACCTTACTTGTTTTTTTTAAATGTTGGTTTTTGAGCAGCATTAAACCTATTCTTTTAACGGTACTGCGCACCAGCTGTGCGCACCCATCCACTTTCACCCCTGCTTCTTGCACATGTACAGTACAGTAGATATACGTACATTACCCTGGGCCAAACAATATTTCCTGTGAAACTGCACTTAATTCTCCTACCTAGTGCGTCTGGACAAGTTGACAACCGTGGCAAGAAAATTCACGCCCCCAAACAGGAGCCAATTGAATTTGAGCACTTTCCGATGGCTCGATGGGACGGTTTTAAGGCTAGTTCAATTACTGGCCAAGCCAAGAGGAAAGACTGGTCCGATTAATTGCCTCAACCAGAAGCATACCGGCATTTCTTGACACGGGCTAACGCACCCTCCTCCAACAAGTTTGAAATCACTGCAGCTTGGCCAGGCTAAAAGGTTAGACAAACTTCATAGTCCCGATAGCCAGGAGAGGTGTCCATGGCCAATAAAGCTTGATGATTCTGGGTGCTGGCACAGAACAGTTCTCTAGGCAATGAAGAAAACCGCACGCACACGGCGTGCGGTTTTCTTCGTTGCCTATGGATTGACTTTTCTTTCATCTGCACCCGAAACAAGTCTTTAGATGTGCGTGAGATTCGATTGGGATACAGAACAATTCTCTGTCAGCCTGAACACACCCATGCAGTCATTGGCTGATGCCTCTTCTCTGTACTCCTTATGCATTTAACAAAGGTGTAGTCTACTTTTTTGAAGTGTGCATACTCATATTCGAGCATTTTTTTGAAGTGGGTATACTGTATATATTTATGCTATTGTAAATAATGGATCAATCTATTTTAAGTGGGTATACTGAAGCCCCTAAAATGTAGAAGTGGGTATACTCTGTATACCTGCGTTCTACGGACACTACACCACTGGCATTGAACTTGCTCAGGTCCTGCTGGCCTGTGGGCACTGTGTAGTAGTCACTCCAATTCAATCAGTATTTTTTTTATCTCTGTACTGAATAAGGCTGAGCTATGCTTTGGCCTGAGTTGTGGAGCTGGCAGTTGGCTCTTTGCCTTGCACTGCTCTGCGCTGCTCTGCGCTGCTCTGCTCTGTTATGCTGTTTTTTAAGGTCTGCAATGCAGAGTGTTTGCAATGTCTTTTTTCCCTCTCGGCTATTTTGAGGATTGAGGATTCAGTCCTGGTCCAAATCTATCATCCCTAATGTCCAAGTATTCTAGATTCAAATTGCATGCGTGCGTAGGCCTACATGTTCATTTGTGACAAAAAATATATATTAGTCATAACATTTCAAACATGGCAAAAATGGTTGTTTGGCAGAAGAAGTAGATTTAACAGTTGTGCCATTATACATAACACAGTATACATGTCTGCATGACAGTATTTTGATCATACATGATCAAGGTTCTCTTTTGCACGTAGCCCTTTAGCACAGAGCCTCTGTTATAATCTGTAATCTATAATCTACCCAAAATGGTAATGTCCAAGTCTTAATCGTTTAAACTTAAGACTCTCGAATGTCTCTATGATGTAGTTGAGTGTTTTCAGCAAAGATTGAATACGATAGACCCGGCGTCGATGGGCCCATCTGCCGTAAGAGGCTACCTGTAGTTGATGCTCCCTGCCTTTGCAGGGCACTATTTCCTTTTCATGTACAAGTTAGTACTATACTACTTAGTACTTATTTAGTACTTAGTGCGTAGTAGTGGTAATACTCACTGAAGAGGACTCCCAGGAGGATGATTCCCATAATTCCCATGATGATCATCATCTGAGGGAAAGAAAAGAAGGGAGATGTGATATGAGTTTCAGTATACTGTTGGATTGTAGAAACTGTTGTGGGAAAAAAACACCTGAATCTTTGCATGTCTCTCTCTGCTCATTTCTCTCTTATTTAATACCGCATCATCAACAAGTCAGATACTTATGATATTGGGAGGAATTCACGAATAAAGATATTCTCATCCTAATCTGATGACAAAAGAGCACGTCAGAAAATATAACATATAGCCTAACATCAAGATAGAGGCACTATCAGTGTCTGCCCATACAAAAATAAATATATGAAACTCAAAAGTCAAATTCCACAGCGACACAACTCTTTATATGAGGAAAATGAGAAATAGGCCATTGTTACGCTGTACCATATAAGACTTGTATTCTACAGCATTGCCCATATAAAGCATGAATCACTTTACAAATTTCACATATTTGGTTTTTTTTCTTCTCTTCTACGGGTGAGCTTTTGCCCTTTGAACTTTCAAAGGAGCAGTGAGTTCCATTGGCGTTGCACGTTCCCCATGCAATCGATCATCACGTGTTATTTGGTGTCTCTCTGCCCCTCTTGTGAAGCGTAACTGGATTACCTCACTGCTCTCCTTCATCCTAGTCTAGCTGGGCCCTAATCTAGGGCTGCTTTTAGCCTGCAACGCACGGGACGGGATTGTCTTGAGCGGAGGGGGATTACAGTACAGTCATTTGCTTTTCAGGGTTCCTGGCTATGGTAGCTATGGTAGCTAGGCTAGTCTAGCCTCCAGCCAGTGTTGCCAGATTTGTCTGATCAAAACCCGCCCAAAAGGTTCTCAAAAACCGACAAAATACACTAAATTCCGCCCAATTTCAACAAATTGTATTGGTTTCTATGGGCACAAAACTGCTTAAAAAACGCCAAATGGCCAAAGTTTTTACCCGCAGACGGCCATCTCAAGTAGCCCAATTGGGCGGGCAACCGCCCAATCTGGCAACACTTCCTCCAGCCCCCCTCCTGTGTCGTTTGGCCCGCCACACCAGTGAGTAATGCCAACGGCACGGCAACAGCATCGGCAACAGCACTTGGGCTGCGTGAGTGAGTGAGGTACCAGTAAACATGCCATGGAGTGTCCATGATGATGATGACAATGTAATGTGTATTTCTACATGTAAAGTAATCTCTCTGTCAGGCAAGTGTGACGCAAGCCACCCAGTTAGCCAAAAATGAAATGTGCTATAGAAATATACACACAGAATACATTAAGTATAATATCAACATATTCAAAATATATTCTGTACAAATAAATTCTGTATGTATGGTGAATTCAGGTAAATTTGGCCACTTTGGGCCATTCGCTTATATGCAAAAAAAGTGGCCCAATTTACCTGAATTCATCATATATATTTATAGCACATTCTATTGAGGTGCCTAACTGTGCTTTCACATCAGTGGAGTCAATAGGTAGCAACATTTAATAATCCAAAACCCAGAATCCACTCGAGTCTCCTGCACTTACGTCATCAGTCACACAGGCACGAGTGATTGAGAAAAAGTCATTTTACAATGTCAGGTCAGGTGCTGTCCTAGTAGCAGGCAGCCTCTCTCTCACACACATACAATCCTATCCCTCTACATGGAAGAGGGAGTGGTTAAGAGTAATGACGGACAGCTGGTAGACACGCACCCCTCGCTCCCACCCACGCACCCCCCTATGGTGCATGAGTGACCGTTAAGGCGTTC
The DNA here is from genome assembly GCF_034702125.1 of Engraulis encrasicolus. Taxonomy (NCBI): domain Eukaryota; kingdom Metazoa; phylum Chordata; class Actinopteri; order Clupeiformes; family Engraulidae; genus Engraulis; species Engraulis encrasicolus. The sequence goes on from NC_085876.1 coordinate 36,158,883, forward strand.
TTTCTATGTGGCCTAACATCACACCCGCAGGAAGGCAACGTGGGATTACCACACACTGCTGCAGACCTGCCAATGTCACCCCTGAGATAGAAATAGTAGCCTAGTGTAGACCAACACACAGGACACACATAGACTGTCGTTACAAAACTACTGTACCCTCTCTATGTACTATGATGTGCAGTTCACCAAAAAAAAGTTTCACAAGTTTCAAAGACATGTAAAGTGGCAAAACAATATTGGCAACGCTACTATATGGGTGGGGCGACAGACAAATGAGATTAAGCTGTGTGTTTGTGTGCGCGTGCGTGCATGCGTGTGTGTATGTATGGTGGAGGTGTGTGTGTGTGTGTGTGTGGGGGGGGGGGGTATCGGTAAAATGGACTATGTTTGTGGACAGACAGAGGTGAGAAGGGGGTTTCATGGTTAAGAGACAGGCCGAGCAAAACAGAGAGCGAAAGAGAGAGATAGAGAGAGAAAGAGAGAGAGAGAGAGAGAGACGAAGAGTATGAGAGATGTAGAGAGAGGAAAGAGGAGGGCATGATTAGCAACGGAGTTACATCACGAGTCACAGCTGGGATTTAATCCAGGCCCTCTGTAATCCAGATTGGGATTCTCGAGCCCCCTCCCCCATTGGCAAAAGGAGAGCTGCGATAGGACGATGCTCCCCCACCATCTGTGATGTGGGGGGGGAGAGGTGGGAGGGGTGCGGGGAGGAGGAGGGGTGAAGCTTTGGCAGGCGCTCGGACGGAAGAATGAAAATGTAATATGTAAAGTGCTGCCGCAGCAACACAGACAGCAAAACAAAGATGGTGGCTCTGTCTATGCACAGAACTCTGTGGAGCCGTTTCTCTCTCCCCATCTCTCTCTCTCTCTCTTTCTCTCTCTCTTCATCTCGCTCTCATGTCTTCCTCTCTCTCTCTCAGTCACGGACACAAACAGCATTTTCTCTTTGCTCGACTCTAACAAGGTTCCTTCTTTCTATCATGTTCTTCCCTTATTGCTTCCCTTTAATTCAATCTCTGCCTGCATCTCACTCTCTTTCTCTCTCTCTCTCTCTCTCTGTCCTTCTCGCACGCACGCACACATTCTCTTTCTCTTTCTTCCCCTGTCCAACTCTACCTCCCTTCCCTCCCTCGTTCCGCAAATGAAGAAAAAAGCTTAACTGGCTTCCTTTGATCGTAATGATACTGAAAAAGACGATGACTGTGCAGGACACGTCATCGTAACCGACTCAGATTCAAACCAAGACAAATGGGCTCTCTCCCCCTTCCTTGTACACACCTAATAGGCTACCGAGTATATACGGCCATTTGCCCTGGTCTTGCTGTGACTGGATGGATTTTTGTTTGTTAGTTCATTCAATGAATACAGCATTGTGGTTAGGTTCCATGGCGGTGCCCGTGGCCTTAGCTGCCTTCACAGACACTGTACTCACATTCACCCTCACAAACAATGCAATGCCCCAGCCACAAGGTGAGCTCCAGCCACACACACACACACACACACACACACACACACACACACACACACACACACACACACACACACACACACACACACACGTGTACACACACACACACACACACACACACACACACACACACACACACACACACACACACGTGTACACACACACACACACACACACACACACACACACACACACACACACACACACACACACACACGCGCAACACACACACACACACACACACACACACGTGTCCTCCATACACACACACACACACACACACACACACACACACACACACACACACACACACACACACACACACACACACCTCTCCCAACCCCCCTTTCCCCCCCCTGCGGCCACCTACTTTTCCAGCCCACAAAGCAAAGCGTCTGACTCAGACACATCAGCACACATTCTCGTTCTTTGTCCCTCTCTGGCTGTGTGTGTGTGTGTGTGTGTGTGTGTGTGTGTGTGTGTGTGTGTGTGTGTGTGTGTGTGTGTGTGTGTGTGTGTGTGTGTGTATGTGAAGCAACTGCATCCAACTATGGAGTCATGCACCTGTGTTTTTCATGTTCTCATGTTTCCTTGTCTCATCTCTCTTGCTCTCTATCTTTCCATCTCTCTCTCTCATTGCATAACATTGCATTTTCATTTAGCAGAATCTTCTATCCAAAGCAACTTACAAAGAGGGACATACACAGTGGGGGATGGTACTGGGCAGGCAGGTACTACGCTAGGGAATGATGCTGTGTATGCCCTCCTTAGGAACCCATATGGAGTGTCTTCAGTAGAGTGGAGGGCACACCTTCACATTCCTCCTCAAACATCCTAGCACTCTCTCTCTCTCTCTCTCTCTCCATCCATCCATCTCTTGTCCTAAAAATCCCTTCAGTAGAGGACCCACCTTAATTTTCCTCAACCAGAATTCACTACCTCTCTCTCCCTCTGTTATCCATCTATCTCTCTCCCTCCCTCCATCTCTCCATCCATCCATCTCTCTCTCTTTCTCGCTCTCTCTCTCTCTCCAGTAGACTGTAGGACCCACCTTCATGTTCTTCCACCAGAATTCACTCTCTCTCCCTCTCTTATCCATCGCTCTCTATCTCTCCCTCCCCCTCTCCATCTATCCATCCATCCATCTCTCTCTCTTTCTCGCTCTATCTCTCCAGTAGACTATAGGACCCACCTTCATGTTCTTCCACCAAAATTCACTCTCTCTCCCTCTCTTATCCATCGCTCTCTATCTCTCCCTCCCCCTCTCCATCTATCCATCCATCCATCCATCTCTCTCTCTCTCTCTCTCTCTCTCTCTCTCTCTCTCTCCAGCAGACTATTAGGACCCACCTTCATGTTCTTCCACCAGAATTCACTCTCTCTCCCTCTCTTATCCATCGCTCTCTATCTCTCCCTCCCCCTCTCCATCCATCCATCCATCTCTCTCTCTCTCAAGGAGACCATTAGGACCCACCTTCATGTTCTTCCACCAGTATTTGTTCTTCAGCTTGGCGGCGCTGCTCTCGAACTGTGAGGCTCCGGCCTGCAGTGCGTCTGCCCTGTCGTCCAGCTCAGACAGCTTCTGGTCCCTCTCCAGCACCTTGTCCACGTTCACTCGCATGATGTCCACCACCTGGGGGTTTGTGGGGTGTGTGGTGTGTGTGTGTGTGTGTGTGTGTGTGTGTGTGTGTGTGTGTGTGTGTGTGTGTGTGTGTGTGTGTGTGTGTGTGTGTGTGATTTTAAGGGTGGGGTGGGTAAAAGCATGTGTTAGTTAAACTGACAAGAAATCAAGATCACATCCAAAAGTATTTGAATACACATGTGCGTTCACCCATATCTATCTGTGTATGGCATGCTCTAAAACATTTTGCTGCATTAACAATACAGTCATATACAGATTTTTTTTCCATTTTACACTACATAGGCCTACAACTGTAAACTTGCAACAGGGGAGCAAAAAGCCTGCCAACAGCTGTATTGCACCATCGCCATGGCTAGTTTAAGCCACCATCATCTTTGTGTTGATATGGATGACTGGCCAGGGGTAGGGGGAGAGAGAGATGGAAGTGTTGGGCTACCTCATCGACTTGGGCCTGTGTCTGTTGCAGCCTGCGGTTGCTGGTCAGGTTGGGGGGTGCGGCGGGTGCTCCCCCCTCCCCCTCTGCAGGTGCTCCGGCATCTGGGGCTGACCTGGGGGGTGGAAGAGGACCAGGCAGGCAGGCAGGGAACGTGGAGGTGTGGGGTGGGACGGAGGGGATAAGGTTTGAGGGTGATGATGAAGGGAAAGAGGGTAAATGGAGGTAAATTGTGTTAAGAGTGTGACTCAAGGGTAGTATGAAGTCAGTCAGCATCATCGGTGAGCTGAACAGATCTTTCGTTTAGTGGGCACGAGAGTGGTGTGCAAACATTGCTGCAGCCCTCTCCCTCTCTCCATCTTCCTGCTCCCTTCTCCTTCATTTCCTCTTCCCTGCATGCATTGCATTACAGCCTCCTTTCCCTCGTCTTCTTGGCCTTCGCACAGACACAGCGAATGCTCCAGAAGCAGCTGGAAATCTCCACAGACATCGCACAGCCCCAACTTTCTGTCACGCTCCCCTCATTAAGTATTCTGAGTTATTCTGAAATATTCTGTGTGAAAATAACCCAGATGACTCTAGGTGGCATTATTTGAGAAAGGGGGGAGTGGGGGTGGGGTGTTCAGCATCCGCTGAGTGGTTAGCTTTTTCTTTTAACCCTTGAGGGGACCATTGGTAGACAGCTAGGGGGCTGATAGATGGTCTGACTCAGACAACCATGCTGTGACGTAGATTACAGGTCTAGCTGACGACGGCCTGTCCCCCCCACCCCCCACCAATGGCTATGATGCCATACAGAAACGACTGTGAATGACTTTTTTTCTGAGTCATAGGAAAAGCTGGCCAGAGAATCTCTCTAGCCCACATACAAAGTCAATAGGTTTAACACGGCCATCCTCTGAAAACGCGTCTGCGTCAAAGGAGCTCAAAAGGCAGGCAGCATCTTAATCTTTTAATGCAGAAAACAACCTGCGTACTGATTTTCTTGAAGTGCAGATACGAATAGCCATCCAAACATATTAATCCAGACATTTTGCCTCGAAAAAAGTGCTGCGCAAAACACCCTCCCCAAACATCCACTAAAACAGCAAAATCGGTAGCACACCTCACTAGAGAGGATTAGATAACATCCCGAGACTAACCATCCTTTCATTTGCTATTTATAGGCAACGGTTTTCAGATACTTTAATCCGACGTATTCGACCGCATACACGCAGGTACACTGAATTATCTGCTATGCAGTGTTTGCTCCATAGAGGTAAAATCCCGCATAAACAACGCTATGGCAACAATTTAACCGAAAGCCAAACCCTCAGAACCACAAGTAAACGACCAGCTATCCACAATTTTCACGATAAACGACATAGCATTGCAAAATGGGAAAATCCGCATACTCACATCTCGGCGGCAACTGCTTATTAGTCTGAATCGCCAGTAAAGAGCGTGAGAGAGGGAGGGAGGGACAGAGGAAGAGAGAGAGAGAGAGGTGGGGGAGAGAGAGGTCGCTCGAAGAGTATTATCCCAGGGAAATGTGTGGTGGGTCCTCTCCGATGGTAAACTTCTTCCGCAGGATGTATTTATGTGAAGGTAACACCGACGGACAGTATGGTTAAGACGCACCGGTTATGGAACAGAATAGCGTCACCAAAGTGCTGCGTAGATGAAAAATATTTGGTCTGATTCGGTTGAGAAAAAAATCCTCAGAATGAGCGCAGCGGTGATGGGAAAAATCCTATTGTAAATATCTGAGACAGGAGCATCGAATAACGGATTTCATGCGCTGTTTTTGCTCTAGCTGCAAAGGCTGCGTAAAGCCTAAATGAAAAAGTAGTGGTTACGTAGATCCGGCGAAGAGAACATGCCCAACCTAGCGGCCAGAACGTCCAGGGGATTTATTACACCCACTTGACTCACGAGTGAGTGCGCGAAAGTCATTTTCAAATCTCTCTCTATCGCCCTCGCGCGCTCTCTCTCTCTCTCCCTTGCACGCGCACCTCCCCTCCCGCTCAACCCCTTGTTTTGCGCTAGTGCGGTTCTCTCCCTCGCTAGTCGTGTACGGGACAGAGGCACTGCGGTGCTGAACAGTGTTGAGTCTGCTGTTTCTGTGTCTGAGTGCGAGAGGCTTGCTCCACATCCGAAAAAGCTCGGAAACAGATCTAAAATCTGCGTAACGGTTTATTGCGCGCGATAGATTTGGATACACCTGCAAGGAGGATGCGGTTATTGAATAGAAAACTATGTTCGGAGGGAGAAGGAATATTTTGGAGAAACAAGATAACCTCTCAACACAGTTACGACATGTATTGGAACAATTCATTACATAATGTACCCTACATTCCACCATTAGTTTCGACTTAAATGCAGCGCATTTCCAACACCCCCCACACCAATAATCATTCAGCCATTCAGCAGTAGATTTGCCCGTTGGCGAGGTCTGTGCTGGGATCAGCACTAAAGAACAGTCTGCCTGCACAGACCATCACAGCCCTTTGGAGACTGTCAGCTCAGGACAGCTTTTGGAAACGAGAGAGAAAGAGACAGACAGCTCTACAACTGTGCTGGAGAACAGCAGACATGGTCTGAGCCTGACTATGGTTCCAGATGAAAAAAAAGATCCTCTGCTTCGCTCTCTAGCCTTGGGGAGAGCTTCAACTCATTCGGAAAAAGACTAACCAGTCCCTGGATGTGCTGGGAACGAGGCAGACAGCTTGGCTCAGCACAAACGAATCCGATGGGGACAAACAGAAAAAGATTCAACCTAGTGCTCAGAACCATGTGCAGGAGAGCAATATATTATAGCTCTCCCTCAATTAATGGACCCCACTTATAAAAATCTATCCATCTATCAATGAATCTATCAATGAATCTATCAATCAATCAATCAATCAATCAATCAATCAATCTATCTATCTATCTATCTATCTATCTATCTATCTATCTATCTATCTATCTATCTATCTATCTATCTATCTATCTATCTATCTATCTATCTATCTATCTATCTATCTATCTATCTATCTATCTATCTATGTCTGTCTGCTTGTGCAGAAGCAGTTGAACCAATTGAGGGTGCAAAAGCAAATTAAATAAACACTTACCCTGATAGGTAATGATGAACATGGTTTGAACCCTAGAACTCTTAGAAGTGAATCATCCGACAAACAAAATTCTAAAAGTCCTGTTGGTCAGGCCTATGACTAGACCTGTGAGCATGAAGGTCTTCTTGCTGACCATCGCCCCCGACCCCCCAAAGCTGACCTGAAGAAAAGGACAGGACAAAGTCTTGTTTCCTTAAAATCATTTATTCCCAACACAAGAACAAAAAAGGCAATCAACAAGAGTTCCACACTCACACAGATGGTACCCAATGTCAAATGAAAAGCCATTACATTACATCAACGTCAGGGCTGTCTTCACTATACAATAACTTTCATCTGAATCCCTTTCACATATAAACACCCCACACTCTAACTCAGACAAAGTGCAGAATAACTCTAAAACATAAGACTCAAGTCTTCAGTAATCCATGAATCCTGTTGTATTTGTCTGGAGGACGATCGGTTCCAGTAAAGCTTATATACTCTGGCAGACATTCAACTTCAGCCGCAGTTTTGGACTATAGTATATTCACACACAACAGTGTTGCTTTCTTTTTCATTTGAGTGTCACTCAACCATGGTTCATTTCTGAGTTATATTTAACGTTGATTCAGTATTGTCATTTACAGCTATATATTCAAAGCGAGATCAACAGAGAGAGAGGGAGAGAGAGAGAGAGAGAGAGAGAGAGAGAGAGAGAGAGAGAGAGAGAGAGAGTCACAATATTACTGTACATTATGGAAGGAGGAGAATGGTAGCTGCGTAGTTGAGTATGGTAACAGGATGAAATCTCAGTCTGACGCTTCTCTTCATGTTATTTACATTATGAGCCATTCAAAACGTTTCTGGCTTTACATTTTTCCCAATCCCACTCCAGTCTTGCTTTATAGCAACGGACCCCTGCCACAGTATGTGTATTGTACCCAGGTAATACGTACATAGGAGGAAGGGCAATTATTTGATCGCAAATTGACATTGGGATAAAAGGCAGACACATCGTGATGACCAGTCTTGGGCGTACTGTATTAAATCCATCAGTTTGAAAATCCCCAGAGTAGATATTTCGGACATTTCGGACAAAAAAAGCATTTCCAATGTCAGGTATGTGCATATGTCTTTCCTAAGGCCAATGTTAGTTGGGGAAAAAGGAAGCATGTATGCCATGAAGGAAGTCCAATTTCAATGCACGAACCCTCGTCGCCGATTTAGCAGTTGAGTGCCCAGCCGATTGAGCCACGGCTGGGCCCAATACACCTGCTTTTGAATTGTCGGCATCAAGAGAAAAGAAATGTGATGAGGTCAATATCAGATGATATAATAGAATAACCTACTGTGGTGGTCAGTTGTGTTTAGCCATATTGCCCAGCCTGCTTGGTAAGTATTCCAAGAATCAAGTTAAGTCACTTACCCAGATATATTCACCCTGAACATAAGGTAAAACGTCCAAATGGAAGTGCCATACAGCCTAGTTTTACCAAAATAATTTAGATATATCTATATATTTTAAATCAGCTGGGTAAGTCATTAACGTCCCTTCTTGGAATACCCTCTTGGTTACAAAATTTTTTTGGAATAAGGTTTGCACACTCCTTTAGTATTTTCTTCTTTAAGTGAATCTGAGGAAGACCGCAATGTCAAAATGTCATCATGCCATTGAATGAATACAAAAGAAAAAAAGAACTTTAAAGAAGAAACAATCTAAAGGAGTGTGCAAAAAAAAAAAACCTTACTTTTTTGTTCAGCACTAGGGATTGTGCCCAAGCTAAGCCACAAGTACAATATTTATAAACACATCGAAAAAAGAATAATCTTATTTCACTTTTGAGATTAAATTACACTGTTAGTCAGAGGGAACCTTAACTCATTTGGAAAGTTTAAATAAATCCCACCGAATTCTTACAAAAGTTTCATCTTAATGTTTCCTGTTTCATTTCTATTTTACAGTAGTCAATTTTTTTGAAGCACATACCCCTTTCCCTTCTCATTCAAATGCCCTTCTTGTCTTATATATTTACATTTTATTGTATGTATTTATTGTCTCAATCTTTTTTTTTCTTTTCACACTCATTTGCACACAATGCACACGTGTTATATATTCTATTGTAAGCTAAATTAATAGATTTGTTTTATATTATTATGTACACACATCATCTCCTCTTAGAGGCAAAATAAGCGTACTACATTTGGAGTCATTATCAAAAACAAAAAAATGCGTACTAGAAAATGCAGAGTATTGGTCTACGAAGGTTTTGATAATGAGCATACTGTTAGCTAAATTAATGCAGAATAAGATGGCATAACTACTAGACTCAATAATGGAGTCAAACCTATACAATTGGACCCAATACACACTGAAGATCTGGATATGAACTGTGTGTGTGTGTGTGTGTGTGTGTGTGTGTGTGTGTGTGTGTGTGTGTGCGTGCGTGCGTGCGTGCGTGCGTGCGTGTGTGTGTGTGTGCGTGTTTGCCTGCATAAATGCAGTGTGTGTGTGTGTGTGTGTGTGTGTGTGTGTGCGTGCGATTCCAGATATGCAAGTTTGTAAACATTTTTTAAAATCAGAATCAACACAAGCTCCATTTTTTTATTTCAGCAAAAAGGTAGCAAAGACATTAAGGAAAAGCCTATACCAATGTATATGTCTGAATAACACTGCAATATGTCTGAAAACATCTGAATATGCATTTGACAGAAGACTGATTACCGGTATTTAAGGTACTGGTAAACCGAAAGCGAATGGAAAACAGCACCATTCTACTGCAGGGGTGGGGAACCCTCTTCATTTCAGGGGCCACTTCAAATCAGATAAGACGGTCTCAACGGCCCTCGAGACACAAGTTCCCCACCCCTGTTCTACAGTATCAGTAGAGTTAGGGCTTCTGCACACCGGCTCCGACAAAGTGCGGCGCACTTTTGCTTTCCGACAGAATTCGGACCCCCAAACCCAATTTCACACGAACATTGCACTGATAGTCAATGGGCGGCGCCGACAAAATAGAACTTGTCTCTAATTGCTATCCGACATCTGCGAATGTCCGCGGACATCAGCGCCAGTGTGCGTGGTTCTATTGAAAACAATGGAATCGAATTTTAGCTGAGCAGTGCTCAGCACTTTATCGGAGCCAGTGTGCGGAAGCCCTTAGGCTACTGCTTAGATCTGACCTGCGCTATACTGTTATTTATCTCTACCTCTTTTACTACTAAAAGATGGAGTTGAGGTAAGGGCTCTTGCAAGAACATACCAGTACTCCTATTTTTTGTATCTACACCACCTACACCAAGACCTACTAATGGATATTATTGGAATCCTACAATGGCTGGGGCAATGTCATGTGCACCTGTTCAGTAAGGCCTCATCATTGGATCTCCCTAAGTTGAAGGAAATGCATATGTAAGACACCTACGTACACTAGTGACAGGTATAATCTTCTCCTTTGTATAGCGCCATGAGGTTTGGGCTTGGTTGATAGGTTTTTAGAGACTTAATTTTCTACAATTTCTATTGATATTTTTATGATATTGATTCTGATGAAGCCAGTGTTGGGATATAAGAGAGAGTGTTGACCATTTGGCATTTGCCCTTTCTAAATAAGTAATTGTGCAACAAACTGACAATTTAAAGATTCATTGAATGAAGGCGATTGCTGGCATTAAAATGTTTCTCAGTTACGAGTGACTCCAAAATCAACCGTGCACAAAAATAAGCTTACATAACTTCTGATTTAAAAGTTATTATTTTGTTCCCCTGAACACTTTTTTTAATGTCTGGCATTTTGGTAATTATTTATTAGTAGTACAAATAGCCCCTATTTTTTGTTTTGTGTTGTTTTCAAAAGTGCCACTGTGTCATCAATGTTTTTTCCTTCCTCTTTTCAGTATTGGCAGTACGACACTCCTCCAGCAGAGGGAAGCATTGATAATAATGAGACACGGGACGCCACTCAGTGGTGCAGTTTACCACTGAAGCAATGGGTACCTATCAATACATATTCCTCTGTCCTCTGTCCTTGATTCCTATTTTCCTCTATTCTCCCCCTTCCTCCTTTTTTGGGGAAAAAGAGAAGGAATCAAAAGTGGATGGAGGAATGAAGCGATACGTGCAAAACCGCCTCGATGGTATCTCACCTCCCTTCCTCATCCTTGTCCTCTCACCTTTTTGTGGCTTTGAAAGGAAGGTCGGAGGAAGCAGCTGAAGGAGGACTATTGATATGTACTCAATCAGGCGTCAATCAGAGGTGTCAATCAGAAAGGGTTCAGGAAGTAAAAGCAAAAAAGTCAGAGAATGCGCGCACATCAGAAACACAGGTACTGGACCACATAGATAACTGGAAGGACGTGATGAAGGTACGCAACACTGTTCTATGCTCCCAACAAAGTTTAATGGTACGACGACTTTCCGGACGCTCAGTCCTCGGCGTGCCGTTTAACTTTGTTGGGAGCAGTGTTTCGGATCTTTATCATCTCCTTTCAGGAAGTAAAAGCCCTGCCACAACTTTGATACAACCAGTTTAGTCGAGTGCATTTATGCATTTATATATATAATACACCAACCCAAACATTTTTTAACAAAGGGAGTTTCAGTGGTTTGCACAAGTATCAGATGTGCTTAATACCATACTACAAGTTCACCAAAATTTCACTAGTTTTCAAGATGGCAGCCTATACCTACATCTGATACTTCTATAAACCATTGAGAAACCTTTTGTTAGATTTTTTTGGGGGGTTAAATCATAAATGCACCCGACCAGTTCTGCATGTGCTGATCCTAATGAGTAGGGACACTGTATCAATTAAAAAAAACAGAGCCTGAATTTCTCAGGTCCATCCTTTCCTCTGTCTTTGTCTCTTGCTTCCTAGAAGGAAACGAGGATGAGGGCAAGGACAAAGATGGAGGCCTGTGTCCAAGGCAAGAGGGATCGAGGTTGAATATTGATATGGGTGTACCCCAGTACAAGATTGGAACAGAGACCATGCAGCCAAGGTACAGTATATCAGAATCACTTCAGGAAGTAAAAACTCTGACAAAACCGTGATCCAACCAGTTCTTAATTAGGTGACCATGTAATGAGCACTCAAGACCAGTCAAATCAGCTTACTCATATCTTTTTCAGGCAGTCATAGAATCACGCAGGTGCAATCTTCTGCACCCAATCTCAAACTTATTCTGGCATGTTTATGCCAAAAACAGAGCATTCAGGATCTGAAATGGCACAATCTAAACAACCAATTGCAACTTGTTTTTTCTTAGCGAACCATGACGGCAATGTAGACGTCAGTGGTTTCCTCCAGTTCACTCGTGGTAATGATAATAATCATGAGCCATTCACCCATAATAAGCAATTTAGTTCCTAGAACAATTGGTGCGGGAACTGGCACCAGAACAACTCTGTGGTGCTAATAGTTGCTAAATACATTAGCTACTTTGTTGTTTGCAATGTAATTTCCCATTGACAACTACCCAAGTTGCAACTACACTTTCGAGAAATGCACCCCTGGTTGGCCTGAAAACAGCTCCAATGAAGTCCACTGTGTTAGCAGGAAGACATGGCAGAGTTTTCATTTCCTAAATGCATGTGAAGATTCTTTATTCAGGTCCTGTGCGTCAAAACAATTAGCTCTTTAGACTTTAAACTTTCTGAACCCGCGATGGACACCTCTGATCTTTGGTCGTCATTGTAAACACGCGTGGAGGTTTTGGGGGTTGATATGAGGTTAATGTAAGAGGAGGAAGGTTAGTTAGGGCTCCTTAGAGGTATCGTCAGACACAGCTTTGACCACCTGCTCGTCGCTGCTGCAATCTGCCGGAAGCGCGGGCTTCTGTTTGTCCTTGTCACCTTCGTCCACCTCTTCCACTGCTACTGATATCAGCAGTGGCGACTTCCTGCAGAGGGGTAAAATAACAGAAGAACCAGCCAATCAGCATCAGCATAGCAGATATCCTGGAGTTCTGTTCAAAAATACATAATACCAGTAGGAGAAGACTTCCTGGAGTAGGGGATGAGGACAGAAGAACTAGCGAATCGGTATCAGCCTACTGTTTCAAGGATTCTATTCTGTTAAAAAAAAAGGCAGTGAAGCCTCCAACATTCCCTTTCATGCTGGGATGATTACATCAAAAAAATCCATTTGGAGCGATGAAGCACGTTAAGCTCTGCCGACCACGATGATGCTGATCAGCATGACTCATTTCATTTGGGAGAAAAAAAGAAATAGAGGGCGCACTGCCTAAGCATCTTGTATTTAACAATGACAATAAAACCTTAAATTATCCAAGTCATTTAAGAACATTTGGCTGTGAGGACATTTCTTCTGTGTGTTATAATGTGTGTATGCATACCAATAGTATTAAGATTTTAATTTTTGTAGGGATTTTTATGCCTTTGTTTAGGATAGGATAGTGAGAGAGGGACAGGAAACGAATGGGGAGAGAGAGATGGGGAAGTGGCAAATGGCAAATGACCCGGGCAGGAATTGAACCCAGGTCGCCGGTGTAGTAACTCAGTGCCCTACCGTTAGGCCATGGCAGGGCCAGTAGTAAGATTTTTTTATGCATGTGTGTGCATACCGATAGTAGTACTTAAACAGTACCCAATGTCTACGAAAAATGTTAAGAATTCAGAATTTAAAGTATTTAAAGTAGTATGTATATTTGTGTGTGTGTGCGCGCACACATGTGTGTGTGTGCGCGTGTTTAGGTTTGTGTATGTGTGTGTGTATGTGTGTGCGTGTGCGCTTAGGTGTGTGTGTGTGTGTGTGCGTGCGTGTGTGTGTGTACCTGTCTCCACTCTGGGAGATGAGCCTGCGGCAGGTCTCCATCTGCACGTCCAGGCCGCGCTTCATGCTGCACATCTCCATGTACTCATGCAGGTGACGATTCATGTCTGACTTAGCAGTGGCCAACTCCAACTGTACAGAGAGAGAGAGAGAGAGAGAGAGAGAGAGAGAGAGAGAGAGAGAGAGAGAGAGAGAGAGAGAGAGAGAGAGAGAGAGAGAGAGACAGACAGAGAGAGCGAGAGAGAGAGAGAGACAGAAAGACAGACAGAGACAGACAGAGAGAGGGAGTCACAATATTACTTCCTGGAAGGAGAATGGTAGCTGCGTAGTTGATAATGGTATGGTAACAGCATGAAATGATCATAATAAAAGGATCACAATAAAAAGGCTAGCGCAGCATAAATTCCCATTACATTACATTACATTACATTACATTACACTTAAGGCCGCTTCGCATGGAATAAATATTACCAGTGGACCAGTATTTAAAGAGTAATAGGCACACGCCAATTTCATATTTTAATCTGTTCTGTATCGCATCGCATCATATCGAATCATACCGCATGGTGTTATAACTGAATCGTACCATATTGCACTGCATTGCAGTAGGTAGGATAATCATATTGTATTGTATCACTGGTAATTTCATGAATCGTGAATGTACTGAATCGTTGGCATGTGTATCGAGATGCGTATTGTATCGCTTTCATGATGAAGAGCCCTAGACCCCTAGTCCCCAGCTATATGCTGCTACATTATACTAATGTGCTGTACATGTTGTATTTGCTTTTTTTTGTTTAATTTAGTCTTTTTCGAGTTTATTTGATAGGAAAGTGTGAGGTGGACAGGAAGCGAATTGGGAGGGGTCGACAAAGGACCCGGGCCGGGAATTGAACCCAGATCAGCCGCATGGCAGGCGAGTGCCCAACCGGTTGGCCTCGGCAGGGCCGTGTTGTACACATTGTATTTGCTGCTTCATGCACTTCTGATTAGTTGCTAAACCACAAGTCATTGCAAGTTTAACGACAATAAAGTTCAATCTAATGTAATTTGATATATTTACACAGCCCACTCTATTTAGCTTGCTAGAGAAGACAGTAGCCAGCCATGCTGGCTTACACACATGACAACACTATTTCGATTTCATTTGCTAAGGCATGCACGCGCACATACAAGCACATGTACATGTACGCGCGCGCACACATACACACACCCATACATGCACACACGCACATACACACAAACACAAATATAGCGCACAAACGCACGCGCACACAAACACACCTCAATCTGGCCGATGGTGTCCTGGTACTCCTTCTCACGGGATTTGAAGAGGCACTCTGTATCCGTGATCACCTTCTCAATGGACTCCTCTTGCTGTGTGTGTGTGTGTGTGTGTGTGTTGCAGTGTATGTGTGTTGATGTGTGAGAGGGAGAGAGAGAGAGAGAGTGTGTGTATGGTTGCATGTGTGTGAAAAACAAAAAGTAAATCCAAGAGAAGGGAGAGGTACAATCAAATGAGAAATGCTGCAAAATAGAGCCAAAATAAAGCTACACAATTACATTATTTATACAACATGAAATAGTAGGTACAGTATAGCACTGAGCAGCAGGAGTGGTATCAAATGCCCAGCAAAGATGGCAAAAGAGGGGTAGCCAGATTTTTACCATACCCTCGTACTAGTGTACGGTAGGGCAGCGTTTCACAACCTTTTTTCTGTTGCGTACGACCCATATGCCCCTTTATTTTTTTAAAGATTTTTTTGGTCTTTTTCGACTTTATTTGATAGGACAGTGTGAGAGGTAGACAGGAAGCGAATTGGGAGAGAGACGGGGAGGGGTCGGCAAAGGACCCGGGCCAGGAATCGAACCCTGGTCAGCCGCATGGCAGGCGAGTGCCCTACCGGTTGGCCACGGCAGAGCCTCGTATGCCCTTTTCATTTCAGGAGTACCCTCTAACTCATGCTCTATATCCCTTCATCTAGCCCAATTTGACAATATATTGCATTCATTTGTTATTACTACATTTTCCCGCGTACCCCCTGCAGCGTGCTTGCATACCCCTAGTGGTACACGCACCCCTGGTTGGAAAAGACCACTGCTGTAGGGAATGATAATTGAGAGGACGTTTACGGATGGTAAGGCAAAGGGGGTTAGCAGGTGGGGATGACTTACAGCGGGCACGACTTCTCCCTGGGGGTCCATGGCCAGAGTGCATCCTGGGAAGTCTTCCCACAGGAGCAGGGTCTCCTCCGTCTCCTCCCAGGCCAGGCTGTCGCAGTCATCCTCAAACTCACACTCCCTCCTGTGGACACACACACACACACACACACACACACACACACACACACACACACACACACACACACACACACACACACACACACACACACAAAAATATGTACACACACACACACACACACACACACACACACACACACACACACACACACACAAAATATGTACACATACACACACACACACACACACACACATCAATCATGCTTACATACACACACACATACACACACAAAACATGCACACACGTGCACATACGCACACACGCACACACACACATACACACGTGCGCACATACGCACACACACACACACACACACACACACAAACAGATAACACACACAGACAGATAAAGTACACATTAAAAATACGCACGCATATGCACACATACGCACATATTTGAGCGTGCGCACACACACACACACACACGCAAACGCACACACACACATACACACAACAACCCTTGACTTCAACGGAAAACTACAAATTATGCTGCCAACCCTCTCTGCAGTAGGCCTGGCTCCATTTTGTGTGAAACTTTTTTTTCACAGGAAGAAACGACAGCTGTTTGCCTTTGGGGCTTCAATAGTCAGTTCCAGCACCATCATCATAGAAAAAAACACACTAAAGACACTAAAAATAGGGCTGCATAACCTACCATTATAATATTATAATTTGATACATATGAGACATTTCATACATTACAATATTAGAACTACAGTATACGTATTTCATACATTGCATACAGCATTTAAATATTTTTTAAACATGCTTTTGCTCACTCCCATTATTTACTGATATACAATATATGTGTAGAATTGAATTAACCCCTTAGCGCAGAGCCCATGTCATAACCTTACTGTCACCAAAATTGCAATGGCTATGTCTTAATCTGTTACTTAAGGCTCTCGGCACTGTCATAGCAGCAATGTTGTTATGATGTAGTTGAGTATTTTCAGCAAAAAATAAATAAAACATTTTGGATGACAACACCCACCCCCTTAACCCTGAATTTGAGCTGCTCCCCTCAGGGGGGGTGCTACAGAGCACACATTACAAGGAAAAACATCTACAAGCATTCATTCATACCCAACGCAATCTCCATGGTTAATAAGCAATGGAAAAGCTAGGCTGGTATAACAACAACAAGGGACTGGATCTGGTACCTGACCTGTACTGTATGTGGTATGTGTGCTGGGAGGGGTGGTTGGAGGGAGGGGATATGTGCAATTTTTTTATGTGTATTTATGTTTTTTTTTAGAGTATGAGTGATTTAATGGAGTGAATGTACATGTATATTTTTATGGTGAGACGAAAGATAAATTTTAATGCTTGCATGACAAATAAAGTATATTCTATTCTATTCTATTCTAATGAATAGGCCCACCGGCGACCCCATCTGCAGTAAGAGGCTACGTTCTCGTTGCAGAGACAAAAACGGTGAACCGTTTTACCTAATTGGTTGCTGCCTGATGACTTAGCAACTGTTATCGGAACCGGCACTGTAATAAACTAGCGCTTACAGCTGATTGAGCATCCTCTGCATCTCCTCATTGATCTGATTGGCTGAACTGCAGGATTCCACTTCCTTGTTCCCGCCCTCCTCGCTCTCGGAGAGGCTGATTGGCTCGTCGCCCTCGTTGCCTCGGACCGGCGTCTGCTTCCTGGGCCGGCGGAGGGTGGAGGGAGGAGTGGCCGCCTGCTGCACAGGACAGGATAGGACATGACATGACATGACGTGTGTGTGTGTGTGTGTGTGTGTGTGTGTGTGTGTGTGTGTGTGTGTGTGTGTGTGTGTGTGTGTGTGTGTGTGCGTGTGTGTATGACAAAAGACCAACAAAGGTCGGCGTCTGTGCCTGCACTTAACACCCGTGTATTGCTTGGTGCGTGCACTCCCAAAAAGTAGTAATCACTCGAGATAATGAAAAAAGGAGGCGCGTGTGAAAAAGTGTATTGTAGACGAAATTTAACAACAGAAGTCTGAGGTTAACTGGAGAAACAGACATTTCGGACTAGTCCAACTGCTGGACTAGCTCCTTTCGTCTGTGTCTCCAGTTAACCTTAGACTCCTGTTGTTAAATACAATATACAAATACATATAAAAACAAAATACAAATACAATATACTTTTTCACACAAGCCTTGTGTGCGCCTCCTTTTCTCCATTATTGTGTGTGTGTGTATCAAGTGAGAGAAAAAGAAGAGACACACTTAGAGGGTGTTGCATGTGTTCAAAGACAAAAACGTATACAGAGATGGACAACAAGCTTTGGATTAAGATAAATGACTTCATGTGAATGCACTTGTTAGCTGTGCCCTGACAAATGCTTTATGAGGGGTGCACACACAGATCACATTACATTACATAACACTTAGGTGATGCTTTAACCCAAGACATGTCCTGGTTAAAACATTTTTCTGTAAGAGCATCAAAGACAGAGCATCACAAGCCAACATAGCTAATAGATGTTAATATTACTAGTCAAACACACACTCACTAATGGATCAAAATGGCTGGTGAAGCTTTCTTTTCTACTAGCTCAACTGAATTCTTTTTCACCGACATTTGGCCGGTTGGCAGGTGTTCATTTAGCTCTGATCTATTATGTACAGTATGTGTGTTTGAAGGAAGCGAAGGACGGCGCTCTTCAGTTTATTCGCCCACAAACGTTTCAGGCAGAGCCCTTCTTCAGCGTGTTCTGGCGATTCCGAGAGCATCATTAGGCGACAGTGTGATAGTGCGCGTCTCCACCACTACTTCTCAAGTGTCAGTATGTGTGTTTACCTGGAAGATCTGGATCATGTCCTCGCAGTTCCTCTGCTGGGCCACGTCACACAGGCGCGCTGTGATGTCGATGCGGCGGCAGATGTCCATGTCCACCTTCATGGCCTTCTCCTGGATCTTACTGTCCAAGTCAGACAGGTCCTGAGAAAGCCATGAAATTCAGTTAACCCAGTAAGACAGGAACGCTGTTATAAATTTGCTGTGTTAACAGAATGGCAATGGCCAAGTCATTAAGTATTACTTAACCCATTGATGCTGGATGTTGCGTTGCGCAACATTTGCCCTGGCGCCTGGTGCCTGGAGATGCATGACGTAACATTCAGGCTCATGAGATTTGAGACAATTTTATTAAAAATCTTGGTATGTTAGAGCTGAATTAACACATTCTAATGCAAGGTGAGGGTCTTAGCGTTTAAATGCATGTTTTATGTGCTTCAGAGGCTGAGGGTTTTTATAGGCAGAGGGCAACTTTTCTTAAAAAAGGGCTTGGACATTCAGCACCCTTTTTTGCAGTTGCCTTAGGCATCAATGGATTAAGGCCCTGTGCACTGTCATAGTGGTGTAGTAGTACTATGGTAGTATTAGTACAGTTTTTTCCAGTGACTATTACTCCGTTCCACTGGTTGAACAGTGTGCTACGTGACTACAATGAGGGTCAACACTATTGTGGGACAAGTAGAAGAATAACTTTTGGCCTTCTCTCCCAAATGTGCTTTGGAGTTCCATGAGAAAAACATTAAAAACCTTTAATATAGCATGGCAAATCTGTAGAGAGATGAGCAAGATGTGCTCTTTCCTCCATTTTTTTGGACTAACAGAAGAATAACTTTTGGCCGTCTCTCCAGACTGTTCTTTAGAGTTCCATGCAACAAATACGAGTTATTCATACTCTCTATGTGTTGAATTAACACTACACAATGTACTGTGAAGAAGTGCTGTAGGAATATATGGAGTACTCAATAAGTTGGTAAAATAATTGTAGGTCTAAGTGTTTTCATACACAGTATATAGATATACGTATTCACAATCATATTAACAATTTATGAAGTATTCAGGTAAACAGGTAAAATCAGGTCATTTGAAATATGTGGTACTGGACTGCATTTTATGAATCCAGGTTCGCCATCACTGCCCGGATCCACATTGTGAATCTGAGTCAAGCAACTGTTGCCTGGCACAATATTTCCCTGAGGTCCTCCTTCTTTAGGCTAAAGCCAAACTGTGCCACATAAAATCCCATCCCCATCCTGCCCTGTCCTAGCCTGATAATCATAAACTGTCAAATCTCTTCGAGACTTGGTCTGACCAAGAGCATAACAACTAACATTTCTCAAACGGCATGGTTGACAAGCCTCCCTTGGTTTCTTTATGGTTGTTAGCTTCCTGACAAAGTGGGAGGAGTTCCCGATTTTTCAGGAGCTCAGAAAGTACTTGTTTTGCTCTTGGCCTGATTAGTAGCAATAGCAAAGCTGAAGGTGTTGCGTCACTAGGAGGGCACGGCCTGGCCTGCCCTGTCCTGTCCTGCCACTGCATTATAGAGGTCCAATGGTTAAGGTTGTCCTTCCTGTTCTTACACTTGGCAGGATAGGGAGATGAGAGTGGAACAGCTGTTGTGAGTCATTTTATAATGTCATCTTTGGGAACTAAGGGGTCTGATTAGGCAACATAGTGTAAGGATACTTGATATCCGTAAATCATTACTGTTATTGCCATTGTCATTGTCATTGTCATCGTCGTCATCATCATCATCATCATCATCATCATCATCATCATCATTCCAGAGTCATGGTCCACATTTTTAAAAAGAAGAAAAAAATGACACAACACAGGCAACAACAACTGCATCCACATGGATGACTGGTCTCATTCACCCCCCCCGGTTGGTATCGCACAGACAAGCTTGTGAAAGTGAATAATAATATACAGTAGTAATACTGCCCACTACACCAAGGAAAAAATGTGTCCTATCCTGTAGTATCTTACCACAATAAGAATGAAAGTATTTTATTCACAATTTACCATCAGGAAATATTACTGAAAAAGGACAGACTTGTGAAAGTTTTTTTTTTGTAATGAACACCTCATAGCACCCCATGCTGTTATCCGCCTGGGCCTCGAAGTTAAAGGTCCAAAATGTGAGCCATCCTATTACACCACTTTATTAAGGTCTCAGAGGTCCTGAATGCCCGCCAAACGAGATCAGTATCCAGCCTCAGTCAGCTGGTTTGTTGTAGATCAGTGGCTCTCAACCTTTTATGAACAAACGCACCTACCAATACCCCCCTTGGTATTAAAAAATAAAATGGACTAATGCCCCCCAATGTCAATAGAGCAGCCCCATCCCATCCTCCTCACAGCTGTATCTTTCCTTCCATAACGCCCCCTCGGTTTCTGTAGCGTCCCCTGTTAAGGAACACTATTGTAAAGAGACCAGCACTACTGCTGAGGACAGGGCCGGATTACACAGGCTAGACACAGGCTAGATATGGCTGCAGCCAAGGGGTCCCCACCTGCCCGGGGGCCACTGGTGGGCCAACAGTGAAAAATTGCAGGATTGTGACAAGTTGCAATATTGAAGAATTCATCTGTCGTGTTGAGTACAGTTGGTAGACATGTTACCCTTAATTCCCAGCTCATAATTATGATCCTGTCTATGTAAATTTGTCGCAAACTTGTAACTTGCAACTTGCAGCCTAGGGGGCCCCAGGCACATCTTAACCCGGCCCTGGCTGCGGAGCTAAATTTGCCTGGTGGTACTGCTCTGCCTCTGCCCCCGGCCTCTCGTGTTGACCTAGCTGGCAGGCCATGACCTGCTCGGTTGTTTTTAGTCCCGGAGGATTACCGTGGGGGGTGGCTATACATTGTAATCACTGGGCTGCTCTGCTCCGTTGTTGTTTAGGAGACCGCAACTATTTGTGACACAGACACACACAGGTCTCTGTGGGTGCGTTCCTATATGCAACCTTGCGTCCTCCACTTGTGTTTGTGGCCTCGTCCCAGGAAGTAATACATTGTGATGACATCACTGACAACAGCATTATATTTCAATATCTCGCAAAAGCTCAATTGTAAAGTCATTTTCTCATTTTCAAACAAGACGGTAAATGAAGAATGGTCCCCCAACAATTGCTTTGGCTAGGCTGACAGCGGGGAAACTTAATTATTTTCTCCACGGAGGCGGGCCATCTGCAAAACGCGAGGCCACAAGCCCAAGTGGAGGACACAAGGTCACATATTGGAACGCACCCTGTGACTAACACTACGGCAATCCGGAGGGGTCAATAATATACTCACGTTACTCATCAGGCCTTTGAAGAGCACCAGCTCAGCCTTCAGCTGTTTGACTCTCAGGGCCAGTTCATCTTGACACACCTCGCTCTCCTGCAGGTCCTACCAGAGAGAGTAGAGAGAGAGAGGTTCCATTGGCCCATTGTTTCCGGGTTATATTATTTCAAGGGGGAGGGGGGGGGGGGGAATCCCCTTTTGGCAGACCTAGGCAGACCCAAGGACTGTTCTATTCAATGCTAGGAGTATTATGACACGCCCCTTTAGGCAGACCGGAACCTGGTCATGTTAGGTGCCCATAGCAACCATATCTCTATATACTTAAAGAATCTCTGGTCCTACGGGGACACAGAGGGGACAGGGGAGGGATGAAGGTACATGGCACGCCACAGAGAGTTATGCTAATTAACTACATGGTAGCAAGCACAATCACTCTGCATTCTACTCTGGTTAACTAGGATAAGATGCTACACACACAAGGATAAACACACAAGCCACGGGAAATTATATTAAGTACATTGTAATAAGCACCTAACTTGCTCTAAAATGAAAACATAGCTTTTTTTCAACTAAGAAAGGATGCAATTACGTACGTGACTGAATGTCACTATTTTCCTATTTACATATGAAAATATTTGTTAAAGGTACACTGTCAGGGTTCCCACTCTTTTTCAAAAATCATTTTCCAGGATATTTCCAGGACATTTCCAGGACTATTTTTGGATAATTCAGGACGGATATTTAATCCGTCGGACCCACAATTTGGACATACACAACGACACACAATGCATTTTAGAGACAATGTGACTTTAAGGTTGAAATGAGTTGTACAGTAATGAATGAGTACAGTGTGTTAGGGAAGAGGGTACGTCCAAAGACGTCATAAGAGCATAGTATGGCATGGCCGCAAGGGGAGTCACTTTCTTCTTCTGCAGTTAGTACTAAGGAGACTAGTGATAGGAGGGATTACATTAAACACTGACAACTGGATCTCCTCTCTTGACCAATTTTGCGAAGTTACAGAGTTCAGATTTTATCCATTATGGCGTTGCACCCACTGACCATGAGCACAGTGTCTTTAAGCAATGTCCTCGGACTACACCTAACCCAATGCAGTTACTATTAAGTGATACTTCTTATCCAATGTACATTATTTGCTTAGTACTGGCGGCAAGGTAAAATGCAAAGCCACTACCGCCAGGGCTGGAGTGTGGAACAGGTCATAGGACATAGTGAATTTGTGTCATCTGTAATTAAGGCTAAATGACAGTTGTAATTTAACCACAAACTGAACATTGACGACAGGACATCCTATTTTGACCGAGCCGGAACTAGCAGCAGCTCCTCGCACCCACAATGCAATTCAAATTGCGGAGTTTCCAGGGTCACAATTTTTATCGATCATGGCCTTGCATCCACTGCGCATGGTGTCCCCGGGCTACGCCCCCGTACTACACCGTGGCCAATGCAATTTCCTGCGAATAAGCGTTCTTATCCATTCTATGTTCTTTGTCCTGGGTTGCGGTTGAAGATCACCAGCTGTCCCGCTAGTAGGAATCTGCTGGAGCTTGGCGACCACACCCCTATGTCAAATTTCGCAAGCCCAGCACGTGCAGCCTCTGTTCAATTGAAATGCTTTCTGATCCACAAAACGTTTATTCGGAATTAAATGAAAGTGCAATGTAAACTCACATTAATGTCACATTATCTCAGAAATTAATACCTTAATAGTCTCTCTCTTATCGCAAAAATTAGTGTACTTGGATTTAAATGCATTCTCCACAAGACTTGACTTTGACTTTTTTGCTCACCAACCATTGTGGGCAGTGGTTTCTGTCTTTCTGCAAGCCAGTTTTGTTGCCAGTTTCTTTTTCCCTGGAATATTCTTGCATACAAACATGCAACTATGTGATGCGACTACTGTGATTTGTCACACCAAAGATCAAACTACGGTAGGTTTCAAAGTGGCTAGCGAGACTGAAAGCTCTGCTCTCCAAAAAAGATAGCAGTACAATTTTTTGTAAGGAAGTGCTAGCACTGCCTATTTGTAGGCCTATTATGACCGTAAGCAGGTTTTCGAGAGATATATAACGCCATGATATCAGCTAGCGACTTTTCAGCAAGCCAACTAGCGACTTCTAGCAACTTTTGGCAACACTGAGTCAAAGAATATGAATGTGTATAAGTGCAATCAAAGATGGCAACCTGACCAAACTGTGTGTGTGTGTGTGTGTGGACAATAATGCATTCAATAGGTGGATATAAATTGAATCGTCACGTCTAGACTCGGAGAAGAGTAATAATTATACCACAAACAAAATCGGGAAAAAGTTGAAGGGAAAAAAATCCAGGACAAATATTTTTTTTCCAGGATATTTGGTGAATTTCCAGGACTTTCAAGGACTTGAAAACACATCTCTAAATTTCCAGGTTTTCCAGGACGTGTGGGAACCCTGCACTGTGCAGGAGATTTTCAAAAAAGGTACTGCAACTATGCTGCTCATTGAAACTGGGCTGCCTATTGCCAAATTTGATCTTTACATGAAAGTTTACTAAGTAATAAAGAAATATTTTCTAGTATGGTCCAAGTAGAGTCATTTTTGCAGCTAAAAACAGCTATTTTTGGAAATTCAAAATGGCTGACCATGGAGAAGATCCCCCTTTTCATGTATATAAAAGTGCACATTTTCCAGTCATAATGAATATACAAAATTTGATGGTGGTGGTAATTATTCATGAAAAAGTTAACATTAGTGAATGGGCAGCATAAATTCTGGAAATAAACAACTAAAAATCTCACAGTGTCCCTTTAAAAACTGGCAGATCTTTAGTGCCCTTGATGTTCTCTTCCAGCGCAAAAAATACTCAGCTTTAAATGTCACTAGACTCTAGTTGACGGATGTTACTGTATAGTAAGAACTGTATAATTAAGAATTTCTTAATTTCTATTTATTTACATAAACCAATGTCATACAAAATCGAAAAGCATGTTTAAGAATCCTAAAGCACTGCATCGAATAGTATTCATTTTCAGGCTACAGATGGGTGGAAATCGTAAAGCCCTGCATGTGCTGCAGAGTTAAGTTAGGCCTGGGACATGCTTGATGCAGGATAGATACACGTGCACGGGCAAATTTCACGCATTAATGTGTCTGCCAATTTCATGTGCGGGAGACCACCTGACACAAGGTACGCAGGCGCGTGCGGACGGTGCAATATTGACAAAACCACGAGGGGTGATCTTCCGAACTTTCATGTTGAGGTTGCGGTAGTCAAACAATGGTAGAAAACATTAATGAGAGAGCCCTGTTGGCTATCTGCCCCCTAGATAAGTGAGCGCGAGCGCCCGCACAAGAGGGAGTCACATGATACCCTCTGTTTCCTGCGAAAACTCATTTTAGTTATTTTATTCCTCAATTCGCCTATGGTCAAATATAGAATAAATGTTTAAGCACTTACATTTCGTTGCTTCTCCGCATATATTAGTTAAATAAATGCTTTGCCATTTATTCAACATGTGCTATGGTATTTAAAATGAAACCCTTTAAAATCAAGAAGGCTTCGCGACCCTCTGTGGATCTTTGGCGACTCATAGGTTGGGTCCCGACCCATAGGTTGGGAACCACTAGATGATACCTCCAATATCGTGTAAAGTGCCCCATTGTCCTGAAGCGAGTGTGTGCACTCAGTCGCACGTGACTGCATGCGCCATTTCAGGCACACAGCAATAACGTCCCTGGCCTTGGAGACAATAAGACACTCACCTCCTCCAGGTCGGCAACCTTTTCCTGGAGATCCACTCTCGCAGAGTACTCTTCCTCCCACCTGCAAACAAAGTGCATCATTCTTCACCTATTTCAGGAATTAGGATGGTAAATCAATACATAAAACTCTGACAAATTACTATCACTATCACAAGTGAAAACATGTAGAGAATTTTGCAGATATGCAGTACAGCAAGTGGAGTTCTAAATTCTTGTTATTAGAATAATGTCCTTCACGTACAAGACACATGAAATTACAAATGAACATATATACTAAAATGACGTCTATCCACTTGTTAATGTTACTGCTATCGTGTGACAGAACAACATCCTTTTGCCCTCTCTATGTGCTGAGTATGGCATCAGTAATACAAATGAAGCATGGCCTCTTAAAAGCACCAATGGAACGCTGTAATTGTCATTGAAAACACAGCAGTACTACACAACTATGACACACAGTGCACAGGGCCTTTCCTAATACATGAAGAAATGGTCATTGCCATTTTATGTTTCTTCACCTGCCCAGGGACTGCGGATGGAAATAAGCTTCTAAAATATAATCGGGTGCAGGTCATCTCTTTACTTTTGTAATTAATGTACTTTGCACATGGTCCCTGTCGAATAAACCAAATAAACTAAACTAAACTAAACATTCTGGTAATGGTTCATTTATAACAGGGGATGTGTCTCGGGCCTGCTGGGTTAAGATGCTGTAGTGTATGGGATCATGATTTGCCATCTGGGGCCTGAGTGTGTATCTGTGGCACCTGCCCACCACACCACCCGCAGCAGCACTCAGAGAGGAAATGTTTTCAAACTCTCCTAGCATCCTTTCAGCCGGTCGTGCAGGCCATAATTTGCCCCTACTGTATATGTTTCCCTCCACGTCTCCCTTGGCAAGCAGTAATCTCTTATTGATGCTCTGCTGAAGCCTGAAGCGCAGGGACAGATAAATGCATGGACCTACTGGGTCCAGGCCCAGGGCCCCAAGAATCAAGGGGGCCCTGAAGCTCTAGCCTAGCCTCTATATTTTCATTCTCATATTGTATGAAAATCACACTTTTCACAACTGTATTCTCAAATTCTCTCAGGGTACAACCCCAAAATATCCAACAACATGGACTCCTATGAACACCTGGCCTAAAACCCGGAATTGTTTTGTAAACTATCAGCACCCATTGAGGGGGGTGGGGGGTGGCGGTGTGTGGTGTGTGGTGTGGGCTTTCTTGTTGTCTGGCTCAGGGGCCCATGAAATCATATAATCCGTCCCTGCTGTAGTGCTGTAGTGCAGGCCATTAGATGGGCTTGTCCCGCATGGGAGAAATAAGTGGGTCTTGCAAGGACGTCCGAATTGGGATATGTCAAGATCTGAGCCACAGCCACTTACGACATACACACTGTAGGCCCAGCTACTGTAACACATTTCACACAGCCCAGTGCTGAAGTGTTTCACAACCTACCTACCTACCGTGCTGTGGTCATTCCTTTCTTTACTTTGTTCTCATTTTATTGTAGATGTTTGTGCTTTTTATTTATTAATAAGGAATTGGGATATGTCAAATTCTGAGCCACGTCCACTTGTTTTCAATCTAGTGTGCTGTGGTCATTCCTTTTGTTTGTTTGTTGCTATTTTATTGCAGGTGTTTGTGCTTTTTTGAAATTATTTATTGATATTACTAGGATAGTTGAAGTGTGATGTCTAAATCTGAACCACAACCGCTTACGACGTACTTCTTACTCACTTCATACAGAGTATTTTTTTCATTATTATTCTTTATTTTACTTGTAATCCAGAAGGAAATTAAGGTGTCTGTCAGTATTTATGAAAATTAGAAGGATGTCTGAATTGGTACTTGCATGCTTTATAGAGCAACGTCAGTGTTTTCAGCCAACTGTGCTGTGGTCATCTTTGCAGTTTGTTGTCATTTTGTTGTACATGTGTGTGTATGCTTTACATTTATTAATATTTTATTATAAAAACACCACATCGGAAACCTGAAACTGATGCTGCCATTCTACAATACTCGTAAGGCAGCCAGGAGGCAGTTGCCATGACAACTGAGAAGAACTTCAGCTCAAGAGCACAGAAGTCATATGAGTTGCATGCCTGTTCTGTTCTCTCTCCCCGTGCTGCGATATGTTCTCTCGTGTGTGCTGCACAAGCTCCATCTAACCCAAAAACGACACGTGCGCGCGTACACGCACACGCACACGCACACACACACACACACACACACACACACACACACACACACACACACACACACACACACACACACACACACACACACTACATGTTATGCACAAACACGCATGCGCACATGTACACCCTCTCTCACACACTCTACTCTACACATGCACGCAAGCTCTGCAGGGATGCAGCGAAGCGATGGGTTGAGGATGGGATGGGATGGGAAGGGAAGAGGAGAAATGTTACGTAAGCAAGCGCCCAAAACTGCCCCAAACCTGTACTGAGAGACGCACCACAATTACACGCGACAGTCAGAGCACTGCGAAAAAACGTCCAGGCTCTGCTAATCAAAATGGCCACTGAGAGGAGAGGCCCAGTACGTACGTAGTAGTAGTAGCAGCATCCCTGCCATGAACAAAAACAAGCCCCATTTACACACCAGCAGAGATACACAGTGGATGCAATAAAACGTCTAATTTGTTTTTTAACATTAGCTCCCCAGTGGGTGAGGCTAGCAAACAAACTGGGGGAACAGCGTGAACTACATTTAATCTCCCCTGAGCAGCCGGAGAGTGTGAGTGTGTCAGGGAGGGAAGAGATGAAGGTCTTCATAACAAGCAGCACAGTGCATCCCCGCTGCAGCCCATCAGGGCAAAGACATTAATCAAAGTGATGACTGGTACTGCGGAGAGACGTGTGGAGACGGAGAGAGAGAGAGAGAGAGAGAGAGAGAGAGAGAGAGAGAGAGAGAGAGAGAGAGAGAGAGAGAGAGAGAGAGACAGAGAGAGAGAGAGAGAGAGAGAGAGAGAGAGAGAGAGAGAATGTGTGTATAAAGCAGGATAGACAGACAGAGACAAAGCAGGAAAGAGAGAGAGAGAGAGAGAGAGAGAGAAGGTGGCATACATGGAGAAATAAGTGTACAAGTGAAACAAGTGTAGGAGATGGAGAAGGTGTGTTTGTGTGTGTGCTTGGGGAGGTAGTGGGGGCGGGGAGCAGGGAGGAACAGAGAAGAGACGAAGAAACTCTCATCAGAGCAGAGCAGAGCAGAGCAGAGCAGAGTAGTGCTGCATTGCAGAGGCTCAACACAGAGGGGAGGGGGCCGGAGGCAGAGAGCAGGAAGAACAGGAGGAGGGAGGGGACGAAGGAGGAGAGGAAAAGAGGAGCCGAGGGAGGGAGCAGAGGGATGGGGAAAGGGGAGGGGATGGGGAGGGAATGAGGAACGGATGGAGAACACGAGGAGG
The DNA here is from genome assembly GCF_034702125.1 of Engraulis encrasicolus. Taxonomy (NCBI): domain Eukaryota; kingdom Metazoa; phylum Chordata; class Actinopteri; order Clupeiformes; family Engraulidae; genus Engraulis; species Engraulis encrasicolus. The sequence continues at coordinate 36,187,864 of NC_085876.1, forward strand.
GAGGGATGGAGAGAGAGAGGGAAGGAGGAGTGGAGTGGTGGAGAGAAGGGAGGGAGAACTTGAGGAGGGAAGGGCTGAAGGGAGGGATGCAGGGCAGGAGAGGCAGGGGAGTGGAAGATGTGAGCATGTGAGAAAAACAAAAGGAGGGCGGAGGAGGAGAGGACGGATGAGGGGAAGAGCATGTGAGGCCAAAGGAGTGAGGAGGAGTGAACGGACAGGGGGTAGAGGAAGAGAGGCCTTGCCGTGCCACTTCTCGCACTCCCGAGATAATTTATCTCATCCAGAAGACAGCATCGATTTGGACATTTAGGACGGTGCAGCTGTGCTTGCTAGTTGGAAACTCTTGCTTGTTGGCATAGTCTGTGCAGCCTCCTGTATGCCTGTGCATAGGTGTTACAACACAAACCACTGAGCTTAACACTTTCATGCTGAGCCTTTTCTACTAATATAAGCCTGTTGTTACCATAACAATCAAGTCTTAATGTGTTGCAGCTGTGGCCTAATATTGTAGCTAGACTGTACAGAGGTGGGCGTATGACCAGAGGGTTGCAGGTTCGAATCCCACCCTTACCTCTCCCTAGTCCCTACACGTCCATTCATGGCTAAGGTGCCTTTGATCAACGCACCTAACAACCCCTACATTGCCCCAGGGACTGTAACCAAATACCCTGTAAATTTGGAATTCGGAAGCTTGTTTGGATCAAAGTGTCAGCTAAATGTAATGCAATGTTATGTCATGTAGTACTTAAGACTCTCTGCAATGTCATCACAGCAATGTTGTGAAGATGTAGTTGAGTCTTTTGGCATCACTGATGAGCCAGAATCTGTTTTAACTGTTGTTACCAAAATGGTAATGACCAAGTCTTAATCTGTTACTTAAAACTCAGAAATGTCATAGCTGTTATAACAACTAGTCAATGGCTACGTTTACATGAGACATTTAATTCTGAATAAAGCTTAATTTCGCTTTGAAAACGTCATGTTAACACGTCTTAATTCGGAAATAAAGGAAAGATTAAAGTAAACTTGATGGAACTATTTAATTCTGAATGATTAATTCTGAATTAAAAACATCATGTAAACATAGTGAATGTTCCAATAATGTAGGTTTACATATTTTTGGATCGCTGATGAGCCCATCTGCACCAAAAGGCCACTAAACCCATCAAAAGTAATAGGTGAAGTAAAAGGAAATACCATCCCCCAAAAAATCTCTGTCACAACAAAATCCAACACCAGACTCTTCAATGGTCTCCGTCTTACCACAAGCATTCGGGTCATCATCATACTGTTTCCTATGTAAACAGTGGTGTAGAAAAATGTTTCTGAGGATTCATTACACAAACTGTGGTCACCTACTGAAAGTGATACCAGGCCATCATGCTGATCATGCCATCATCTATAAGAAATGCAGTGTTAATTCAACACTCAAAGAGTCAATTTAACACATTCTGGTATGTATTTTCTCCCAGAGTACTCTGTAAGTGTTGAATTAACACTAGTTTTTTTACTGTGATAACTGACCATACACTTGCCAAACAGTACGGACCGATCCTGTACTGTAACATTAATATCTGATTTGTAACTTATTGATTTCTGATGTCGATAGTCTATTGCACAATAGTGCAGTAATGAAGACCAACCCATCAACTTCAACCAAATAGTCTGCAGTGCACAAACGTCTTTCAAATGGTATGTTTACACTAGAGTTACACTAGAGCAGCGGCTCTCAATCTTTTTTTAATTAACACCCACTTGACCTCATCATAAGCCTCCCAATGCCCCCATGACCTCATCATAAGCCTGCCAATGTGCCTCTTATCCCGTTAAGACATGGTATTATAAATCTGCTGTTACCAGAATGGCAATGACCAAGTCGTAGTGCAATACTAAAGGCCCTGTGCTATGTCATAGTATTGTAGTACTATGGTAGTTAACTTTTCAATGTTTATTACAGCGTGCCACTGGAGGTGCAGCGTACATTAAGGGGCTACGTATTAAAAAATAAAACAGACTAAGGGGTCCCAATTGCAACTGGGCACTCCCCCTCTCAGCTGTAGCCTTCTCAATGACCCCCTAAGGGGGTGTTGGAGAGACTAGAGCTCTAGAGCCCCCGGGGTTGAAAAACATTACACTTGAGTGTTATCAGAAGGCAGCGCTTTACCTGTGTTTATACTCATCTCTCTCCCGCTTGACTTTGCCCAGCACGTTGTAGAGTGCACGGATCTCTGGTGAGATTGTGTCGACCTGCACCCCGACGCCGTCAGGATGGGCCCCCCAGGACATCCCAGGCCCCACCATTCGAGTCTCTTTGCCAGTCACTGGGCACAGCCTGCGGGCGTGATTGTAGGACCAGATGGTTCCAGGTAGGAACCGTGGTGGAGGGTTGTGGCATGTTGTGCTGGTTCCAGTGCTCATGAACCTCTCATTGGTGTTGGTGATGGTCCTGGGTGGTCCTAGATCAGTTGGAGTAGGTGGGCTGATTGTGATATTGGTGGTGGTAGTGGTGGCGGTGGTGTTGCTGGTGTTGAAGTTTAAGTCTGTAGCTGTGATGGGGGGATTTGACACCACCAAGCTCGGTTTGAGGTTTGGTTCCAAAACATCTGCTGTGTTCAGCGAAGGGGACAGCAAGCTCCCTGACAAGTAGGGGGTGTTGATTGTATTATGAAGAGGGATGAAGTCTGGCCTCATAATAGGCCCAACAAACCCGGTCTGAATGCCGACATCCCTGGTCAAGGGCCTTCTTCCCAGACCATCGTTCTGCGAGTCAAGGGCTTGTTGGAGCTGTTTCTCCAAAGCCTTGTTTCGACGCTCCAGCTCATGAACTTTAGCCAAAAAGCAGCGGAAGCGCAAGTTAAGGGTCTTCAAGACGCTGATGTTAGACCCCAGGTCGTTACGCAAAGCCATGGCGGCAGGTGCAGGTGGTGGCGCGCGGTGGAGACTGTTGTTGAGATGCAAGTACGCGAGCCCTGTGGTCGGCAGACTGTCCGGTGCCATCCCAGGGTGCTCGCCCAGGAAGATATTGGAGTCATGAGCGCTGTAAAATGACTCGGGCATCATGCCTGGAGTCGATGACTCTAGACCCGATAACGGACTCGGCTGCTGATGCTGGAGCGAATAAACGCTCTCCCCGAGCAAAGGATTCATTCTTCTGTGGGAAAATCTGAAATGCTCGAAATCCGGCATGAACGCCGATTTATCTGTGTAGCTTGTCAACAAGCTAACAAAATTAAATCTGTAACTGAGGTCAAAATAAGCTAACGTTACTTGGTTAGCTTTGGAAAGTGACACCCGTTGGAGCAGCAGCGGTGTCAACAACAGGCACAGTCCTCCTCTGTCCTCACCAATGATTAATTATACGGCAAAAGATGCGCGTTACAAAAGAGCTGTATACAAATGCAAAGTACCTTTTTATCCACTGTCCGAAAGCACGATATATAGGTCTTGGATCACAGCGGTGTTGCCACAGTTCCTCACATGCACAAATAAACACGGGACAGGTGACTGCGGCGCTCAGCTGTAGCTCACTGGTATTACTCACCCAAGAAATTTAGGACAGTGCAAAAATGCAAATGTGCATGCAGTGCCGCGTTCGTCGTCATTCTATAAGCAGTTATCCTTCCGTATTTGTGTTATAATCGGACAACTTTTGTGAAATCAAAGCCAAGAAAAAGACACCAAAAGCTATGAGCAATGTCTTCCGCAGGTTTTCAGAGCGTTACGGTAGCCCTGGCATCAGCCTGACGTCAGTCCGGCCGTGAAAGAGATGCGCCAAGAAGTAAAATAATCATGACGACACCCTTATACACTAATAATCAGGGGTGGAAAAGTAACTTTTTACTTTTACTCAATATTGTACTTGAGTAGCTTTTATGAATACTTTGTACTTTTTAAGTATTTTTTAAAATTAATACTTTTACTTGTATTTGAGTACATTTTGACCCAAGTACTTTACTCAGTTACACTGGAACCTGGCCTGAGTACTGAGTAAAAAGAAAATGACTGAGAGACAAAATACCATGCACAATAATGCCACAATCCGCCAGAAATGAAAGATTGTGCAGGATGGCACACAGCATTTCCACTATTTTACTATCTTGTATCAATGTATTGGATGATGGCTGGTGCCAAGCAAGAGATAGAGGTTATGGAGGACGATATTCAAGAAAAATAAACATGACATTCTCAAGAGGAAAGCTAATTAAAAGTAACTAAGTACTTTTTACTCAAATTACATTTTAAGTGAAGTACTTTTTACTTTTACTTGAGTAGATTTTTAGATGGGTACTTTTACTTGTACTTAGTAGAATTTAGGCAAAGTAAAGATACTTTTACTTGAGTACACATTTTCTGTACTCTTTCCACCTCTGCTAATAAGTAATTATTAAAGCCATGCGCGCTACATTACCTATTGATGATTAAGGATTGTGTTGTCTTTGAATGTCAAATAATGACAGCATGTCAGTGTGGGAACAGCTCATATCAAACTGTGGTACAAAAAAGAGAGCAACTTTTTAAAATTAGGCCTATCCAATGTCATGACTTCACTGTGGTTATTCACTGATCCCTTTAAGATTCAAGATTTGTTTATTACGTCTTGTTATAGGTTTGAAGTATATAAAGAGTAAAAATTTTTGTATTTTTGTGTCCTCAAAAAGATTTAAAAGAGAAAAAAGAGAGAGAGAGGGGGGGGGTGGAAAAGGTGCAAGAAAGTGCCTTGTTGATGTCTTCAGCATGAGTTCAGCAATCTAACTGCTTGGTGGAAGAAACTACTTTGGAGTCTGGTAGTGTGAGATTTCAGGATTCTATACAGTTTCCCAGATGGTAATATATAAATCAGTTAATGATTGGGATGAATAGGATCCTCCAAGATTTTTTTCTTTATGTTGTACAAAATATTGCACAAATAAGAAGTTCATTTAGGATTTAGGAGCCTTATATTGGGACTACATTTAGAAGCAAATATAACTTCATACATTTAACACTTGAAACTAAAACTTAAACTTTTTTTAACAAAAAAAGTCTCCTCAAACTTAAAGGTTCAGTAAATGCTGCTAGAAAATGAAATAAAATCAGAGAAGAAATAGAGAGCCAACATAGGAGATTAATCTCCTTGATTCTGATACTACCATCGCATTGGGGAAAACCCCTATTACAAATATAAAAAACAATACACATTCTGATTATTTTGAGTATTCAACGTTTTATTAAAAAAAACATGTGATTGCATGTGATGGAACGCCTCGCCAACCGGAGAAGGCGGGATAAGGACAGAATCATCATGTGAGGTCAAACTGTAGCACAGTAAGAGCGTCACACGAGCAGGCGGTAGACTTTCTCAACAGGAAAACAGCTTCATCGTCATCATCATCTTTTGTTATCGTCATGGCGCTGGTGCAGTTTACTCGTGGGCGTGGATGTGAACCATCAGATCCACAACACGGTTGCTGTAGCCGTACTCATTGTCGTACCTGGTGAAGACATCAGAGAAACAATATGTAAGCCATTCATTAAAACAATAATGATATTGCAGCACTGTAGTGTGTGGTTCTGGTGAAGTAGGCCTATTCTTTACAAATTGAGCAGAGATAAGTATTTAGTCAAGAATAAATAACAAATTGAAGTAAAAAAATATATAAGTTTGATAACTTGTGTAACAACTATTTAGTAACAAGTAGGGCCTATTAGTAGGGCCTAGTATTTAGCGGTAGAAGTAAAGTCATGATACTTTTCTACCTCTCTGGAAATTTGAGATTTTAGAGAAATTTGAGAAATTTGAAATTTGCCACAAAATCAATAACGTTTCACAAGAAAGAAGTCAGTATAGTCAGCAGGTAGCTATAATGTATTTTACCAGGCACAAATAAGTAGCCTCCTCAGTAGCAAAGTAGCACAACTAAATACCACAGTTGGGCCATCGAAAGGGCTGTAAAAACCCAATTAAAACACTACTACACATTATAGTTATTTTTTTGGGTGACGAGGTAGTGACGGGTGTGGCTGTGTGTTAAAATGTAAGATGTAGTACTTATGTAGACTTACCAGGACACCACCTTGACAAAGTGGTCAGAGATGGCAATACCAGCGCCAGCATCAAAGTATGAGGAGTGGTAGTCGCTGTTGAAGTCGCTGGACACCACCTGTGGGGAGGGGACAGGAGAGATTACACACTATGCTGTTGAACAGGGGCAGCCGTGGTGGCTGGTTAGGGAGGTGGATTCACGGGTGGCTAACAATGACCTACAAAGGCAAAGTGAAGTAACTGCGCCAAGACTGAAACTGCGAAATATGCCTTCGAAGCCTTGGTATTAGGCTTGATATTGCAGTTACTGGAAATTTTACATCGCAGTATCTCTAAAACGGGACACATTCAGACCATAAGGCTTTGCCACAAGACAAAGGAGATGTAATGAAGACCATTTTCAGTCTAAACTCAATTTTGGCAAAACATGCCGTTACTGCACTTTGCCTTGGTTGGTAGGGCAATATGATGGGTGTGGTGTGAAGCGTTACCTGGTCCTCTGTGTATCCAAGGATTCCCTTCATTGGGCCGTGAGCAGCTGCCTTCATCTTGGCCTTGATGTCATCGTACTTGGCCTGCGTTCAAGCGTAAGAAGACAGAGATTATGAGGTGATGGATGGATGGATATAGGGATGGAATGAATGAATAAATAAATAAAGACGGTGAAGGATACACCGCAGTGAGTGGGTTGAGAGAGAGAGAGAGAGAGAGAGAGAGAGAGAGAACGAGAACGAGAGAGAGAGAACAAGAATGAGAAGATCAAAACATTTCAGGAGGGAGAAGCAAGAGAGAGATGGAGGAGAGTGTAGAGAAGAGAGAGAGAGAGAGAGAGAGAGAGAGAGAGAGAGAGAGAGAGAGAGAGAGAGAGAGAGAGAGAGAGAGAGAGAGAGAGAGAGAATGAGAAGGTACACTTACGGGCTTCTCAAGACGGACTGTCAGATCCACAACAGAGACATTGGGAGTGGGGACACGGAAGGCCATGCCGGTGAGCTTTCTAAAATGTGGAGAGAAAAAAGAAAACAATAAATAAGCCTATTCTATTCCATTCCCTTCCATTGCATCCAAATGTTGGATACATTTGCTACAACATTTGCTGAATTATTATTTCTTCATGATTTATTGTGGGACAAGGACAAATATGTAAACAAGAATACTTTGCCCTATCAGTCTCTTCATGTCATTGCATAATAATAATAATAATAATAATAATAATAACAAATAAAGGTGCACTGTGTAAGATGGTAGTGCTTAATCTTGAGGAAAACAACAGTCCACATCACTTGTTAAGCTGTCAGCCTGGAACAATGAACTTTTTTTGTTGCTCCTGCATGCGTCACAAGCTCGAGAGTGTGTGCACAATACATTTCCCAGTGTTAATTCCACACTCTTCCAGTTGGGTCTACGGTTCAAGTGTTGAATTAGCACTGCAAAATCGACTGTGTTCTGCTCTTAACCCATTGATGCCTGAAGCATCTGCAAAAAACGCCTGCTGAATGCCTAAGCCCTTGTTGGGAAAGTTGCCCTCAGTCTATAAAAACCTAAATATCTCAGCTTCTGAAGCACATAAAAATATGCACTAAGTGGCATTTAAACGCTAAGACCCTCATCTTGCATTAGAATGTGTTCATTCAGCTGTCACATATCTATATTTTTATTTAAAAAGCTAACATTTCAATAGCCTGAATGCAGCGTATATGTGTGTCTCCAGGCATCAAAGGGTAAACATATGAGTCATCAGGCTAAAATGGTTTGAGGAGCCCTGTACAGCCAGGTGCTTGTGTTCTGGGCAGTACAGTCAGAGAGAGTAGAGAGAGAGAGGTTCCATTGGCCCATTGTTTCCGGGTTCTATTATTGCAAGGGGGAGGGGGTGAAATCCCCCTTTAGGCAGACCTAAGGACTGTTCTATTCAATGCTAGGAGTATTATGACACGTCCCTTTAGGCAGACCGGAACCTGGTCATGTTAGGTGCCCATAGCAACCTATTGCAATGGCATATCTCTATATACTTAAAGAATATCTGGTACAGTGGCACGTACCCGTTCAGCTCGGGGATGACCTTGCCCACAGCCTTGGCAGCGCCAGTGGAGGCGGGAATGATGTTCTGGCTGGCACCACGGCCGTCCCTCCACAGCTTGCCAGAGGGAGAGTCCACGGTCTTCTGGGTGGCGGTGACAGCGTGCACTGTGCTCTGTGGAGGTCGGTCACCAAGGCAGACAAGCAGAGCGTCAGTAAAATAATAATACAGGGGTAGGTGCATTTCTCAAAAGAGAAGTTGTTAGCCTGTTAGCAACTTCGGTAGTTGTCAATGGAAAAATGCATTGAAAACAACAAAGTAGCTAATGTAGTAAGCAATTTTGGTTTCAAGAAATGCACCCCAGGCCAGCAAACAAACGACAGGGTGCCTACAGTGAGTATCGGTGGCCTAGGAAAGATGACTCTTGAGGGTTGTGATTATACAGTATGAAAAAGGTCCAGTTCATGTACTTCTTTATGGATTGACTCTTCTCTTATGAAAGCCAAACTATTGCTGAAACTTGAGGTAAAGAGAGAGGGTCCGAGACACTCTGAAGTCCGTTAAAAGTCCTTTATTTAGACATGGAGATCAAGCGACTTGATGTACATGTCTAAATAAAGGACCTTTCATGGACTTCAGAGTGCCTGGGACCCTCCCTCTTTACCTCAAGTTTGCCATTTTGGATACCGATGAGCACCTGAAGATTTCCATAGCCCAACAGATGCAACTTATTCTCTCTCTATCTCTCTATATTGCTGAATCATGTTGGCTTTTCAAATGAATCTACTATGGTTTTTTTTACATACGTCTTCTTCAGTGTAAGATGCAGTATCTGTTTCACTATCAGTTGAAAGTCTGTAAATATGTGTGACAGAAAGTCATCTGCATACCATGAGACCCTCAATGATGCCATAGTTGTCATGGAGAATCTTGGCAACGGGTGCCAGGCAGTTGGTGGTGCAGGAAGCATTGCTGGAAAACAAAAACAAAACAAAAATCAGAATGTCAGAAGTGCTATTGGACAAGGAATTTCTCCCAGTAAATAGGCAAAAAGGAATGTCAAAATGGTAGTATCACTTGCCATGTCAGAAAATAGTGTGACCCACTGTGAACGCGTTGTTCTCAATGGTCAAAGGCGACCTACCTGACAACTTTCATGTCCTTGTTGAACTTCTCGTGGTTGACGCCCATGACGAACATGGGGGCATCGGCACTGGGAGCAGAGATGACAACCCTCTTGGCACCGCCCTTCAAGTGCAACTAGAAACAAAAAGGACACAGCAGAGAGCGGATGAAGCCCAAAGGTTGCCGGTTCGAATCCTGATCCACCAAGTTGGTGGGGGAAGTAATTAACCAGTGCTCTCCCCCATCTGCCCTGAGCATGGTACCATCCCGCCGCACTGCTCACTTAGCGCGCCATTGGTGGCTGCCCCCTTGCACGGGTGAGACATGAATGCAATTTTGTTGTGTGAAGTGTGCACTTGTGTGCTGTGGATTGCTGTGTCACAATGACAATGGGAGTAGGAGTTTCCCAGGCTCGATATGGCTACAGCCTAGGGGCCCCCACCAGCCGGGGGGGTGAAACAATTTTACTGAATTTCAGATGCAGTATTGAAACAAATCATCTCTTAACTCTCCCCCCTATAGCTGGCAGACTTCATTTACAGCTCGGAATTATGACACTGTTTGTTCTTTTTTCTGCAGGGGGGCCTATTGCAACCTGTAGCATAGGGGCCGAGGGCAATCTTAATCCCGCCCTGATTGTACATGCCTATTACTTCAAGGTCCAAATGGTTTTGTATGACATGCACAAAAAAGGTGTGTGTGTCTGTGTGTGTGTTTGAGTGTGTGTGTGCGTGTGTGTGTGTGTGTGTGTGTGTGTGTGTGCGTGTGAGTTTGAGTGTGCCACTTACAGATGCCTTCTCAATAGTGGTGAAAACACCGGTGGACTCCACGACGTAGTGGGCACCAGCATCGCCCCACTTAATGTTGGCTGGGTCCCTCCTGCAGGCACACACACACACACACACAAGGAATCAGTAAGCAGTCTGTCAACAGCAAAGTCATTTATGTCATTAGTCCTTAGTCACTTATTGTTATCGCTGAAAGTTACGGGTAAATGAGGGGATGAGACTGTGTTACTTACTCAGCGAAGACGGAGATGGCTTTGCCGTTGATAACGAGCTTGCCACCCTCAACCTTGACTTCACCGTGGAAACGGCCATGGGTGGAGTCATACTTGAACATGTAAGCCTGTCCAACAGAGGGTTACAAATGTTTTTATTTATCTATTGATAGTTCTTGGTTAATGGTACATGAATCACATACAACACCATGGTATGGGGTCAGTCTGATCTTACCCACATGTTAGGTATTTCTATCATTACCAAACAAATGTTACTGGCCCATCAGTCAACGTTTTGCATTTTAGACAAATAGGCTGTGTAGGCTACTAGTGTCTGTGGTATTTGTTTCATCTGCAAAAAGTCGACAGCTGTGGCCTAATAGTTAAGGAGTTGGGCTTTAAATCTGAGGCTTGCAGGTTCGTATCCCGCACCCTTCCACTCCCAACCTCACTCCACGACTGAGGCGCCCTCGAGCAAGGCACCTAACCACACATTGCTCCAGGGACTATAACCAATAACTTGTAAATAACTGTAAGTCGCTTTGGAGAAAAAGCGTCAGCTAAGTGTAATGTAATGTAATGTAATAATAGATGTTGCTAATGGGTATGAAGACAAGAAGAAGAGGTCAACTGTACCATGTATTCGACATCGACGAATGGGTCGTTGATGGCCACGATCTCAGCCTTGCCACTGAGGACGGCGACGCGGGTCACCAGGCGACCGATACGGCCAAATCTGAGAGGGACAAAAGAGTCATTTGAAAAAAGGTTGTCGCCCTGTTAGATACATGCACGTGAAGATAGTATGGCTGTAGGAATGCTACACACAAACACAATGAACAACTATAGGAGTGTGCGCAATCAAATTGTGCATTTGATGTCTGGTCAAACACAACCACAATCCTCTGTGTACTGCTTGTGCCATGGTGAATTGGAGAATTGGTACTTTGAGTAGGTGCTTTTTCTCGGATTGCTGCTCTGCCCATTTATGCCAGCAGGGGGCAGCATAAAGTAACAAATGGACAGGAGAATGTGCAGAGGAACACACATAATGCACACAAGGCAGTAGGAACTTGGCTCCGTATTTATCTTAACTCCTTTCCTTGATCTGTGCTTGTGGCCTTGCACTTCGCTAACGCCCTGCCTCCATGGAAAACACAATTAAGTTTTCCTGCTGTCAGCCTAGCCACAATAACCTTTGGGGGACTTTTCCACATTCACCGTGCACATCTTCTAGGTGCTGGTAAACGCAGGAGTGTTCAGTACTTTACACTACTTTTACAATACGTTTACCGCACACTTTTTTGACTTTTTAAAAAAAAAAAAATTTCAGAGCGAACAGCGCGTTTCGCCTCTGTGCGTCACCAGGTCTGCTCAGGCATTTATAAAAATGACCTTTGAATTGCACTACTGTGAGATATTGAATAAAAAAACTCTGTCATCAATGTCACTATGAGGCCACAAGTACAAGGGAGGATGGGATTTAGGTGAATGGAAAGAACCCTCTGTCTCCTCTGTCCTCCCATGCCAGGCCCTCTTGCCACAACCAGTCATCCTCACCCCCCAACCCTTTGCATGATCAGCTGACCCTGCTGATAACTACATACCACATCTAAACGCCAAAGTCTATGGGCCAGGCCAAGCCTGTCTAATTCTTGTGCCACTTGTGCCAGCAGGTGACAGGCGCGTGGGCGAACAAAAGTGGCTCTGGCCTACGATGCCAGGCCAACGGCAGTGTCTGACACACACAGCAGCTGATAAAACAGTTGTGAATGTCCGCTGCCAGCTCTGGTGCTTCAGTTGAGCAGTCTCTTTGATAGTGTGGTAGAGCAGACCAGCTTTTCTGTTTTGCAGAATCTGTCTACCCTCCAAATTAGTGCATTTGTATCTAACAGTGCAGAGGCAAACTAGGGTCTTAGAAGTGTTGCAATACTCACTGGATGCATAGTGAAATATAATATTGAGTTGGCAAACTAAAGGGGTGTCGTCCTGGATATTTGTGGGGGGAAATACAACTTCCAAAGTTGCAAGTTTAGGATCTCTGACTGTCTCAATACAGGCTATTTCAAATCAACTCAAGATTACTGTATAATGGAAACGGACAAGGTTTGGATGCCAGCGCTGTCCAGACTCTGTAACAACTGCTTGGCATGCAAAACACCATCCATCCAATCTGTATTACAGGAGGTTCAACTGTTCCCCTCCCAATGGCGGGTACATCAGACAACAACTGCAGCCGCACACTTGAAGACAGACAGCTGGTGTTCTGTAGAAGGCGTGAATAACGCCATTATGTGGAGGGGAGCAAATGCTATAGCTCTGAAAGCTCTGATGCCAAGTTGGCATTGCCAACCAGACGGAACCATATGGTGAAGTGCTGCATCACCAGAAATCTTGGGCCCAGGTCAGCAGATTTAGCAAGAAAAAAATATGAAAATATCTAATAAATAAACTTTTATGGGTCTGATATCAGTTTCAGACCCTTAGAATCATTACAACTTTCACCCCCTTGGCAGCACCACTGACTGCGAATAAATTACCAGGATAAAAAAGGCACTGAGGGCCAATGCAGACTAGAGAATGACTTTAAGAAACAACTGTCTCCAAATCAATTTTAGTGGTTCAGCTGCTTGTTGCAAGTGTGAAAAGTGCTTCTTAGCAAAATTTGGAGGATTAGATAGTATTTGTAGTATTTTATGGGCGATACCGCCCTCCTTTAAAAAACACTCCTGCACCAAGATGTAGGGTAACCAGACGCCTTGGTGAGGCAGTGAGCTGACATGTTACGGCTAAAGTTTTTCTACTCTTGGCCAATTCAGCTCCCCTACAATGAAACAAGTCTAGTGGTGCATGATATAGCACACATTTGCCTCTTCTGTGTTTCTTTCCTTCATATGAATGTGATTGCAATAGGTCAAGTAGTAAGTGGGGTGGTGGTGGTGGTGATGGTGTGGGTGAGTTCATTGCATGATACTCTGTCTCTCTATCAGGTTCACAAAAGCCCAAGCAACAACCTCATGATCCCCAAGCGCTCACTGGAAAGGTTGCCGCTCTAAAATTAGTTAGAAGGCATAAAGGAATGCGACAGCTGAGTAGGGGAGAGAGGGAGCTGAGGGACAGGATAGAGTGAGAGACAAAAGCAGTAGGAAAGAGAAGGAGAGAGGTAGGAGGCAAGTGCGAGAGAGAGAGAGAGAGAGAGAGAGAGAGAGAGAGAGAGAGAGAGAGAGAGAGAGAGAGAGAGAGAGAGAGAGAGAGAGAGAGAGAGAGAGCAGGGGAAGAGAGATATGAGTAAGAGAGAGAGAGAGTGACATAGAGAGAGAGAGGTAAGCACAAGAGAAAGAGAGAGAGAGAGAGGAAGATAAGAGAGAAAGAGCTGAAGAGAGTCTGTGTGCTCATGGTATGGCCTCGTAACTATTCTGAGCATAGAATAGAACAGAGGAGACTATGTGTGTGATGTTACACACGTAGGCACCACGACCCTCTGTTTCTATGGTACTAGGCATAATGTTATGTAATTCACCCTTCTGCTCTGTCCTTTGTGACCTTTGAACCCCTGACCTTTGCAGATCCAAGGCAACTCCTACATGTGCCAAGGGAACAGGTTCCACCATTACAGTAAGTCATTTAGCATACTCTAAGAACTTGATGCCACTCACCCATTGACTCCGAATTTCACCATGTTGTCAGGTTGAGTTCAAGACTTCTGAAAACCATACAGAAAGCAGAAATTTTGTTAGTTGCATGGCATCCACTGAATGAAATATTGCAGCATGAGGCTTAACGTGATAGAGCAGCAAATGTGCACAGTTAAAAATGTTTTAAAAAATAAACATAGCCTACTGCTTTGTATGAACAACTCTTCATGAAAGTCAATGTCCAACTAACTCCAGTTCAAAGTAAATTCATTGCTAGCTAACAGAATAGACTACATTTATCATGTTCAAGTTCATGCAAGAACTTTTATTTTCAATATCTTTAAAAAAGTTGCAGTTCAGTTTTACAGCTAAGCATGCAGAACAAGCATTGCAGTAATTCTGAAATCAAAACAATTCCAATGGCTTTTCAATTCCAATCGCATGAAAAAGACTAAATCATTTTCCTTTAGAGGCAAGTTAGTTCTGAAGGCAGCTGAGCTTTACCGTCTGTAGAGGGTCTCTGTCCCGTTGGGTGCAGTGAGAGCGACTTAGTGAAGGGCCGCTGCCAATTTATACCCTGTCCCAATGGGAGACACGCCCCCTTCAGAATGTCAAGGTCGGGGAAACTTGACGCAATTGACTCGCACACCTCTAAATGTCTCCAGCGGTTTTAACCTTTGCCATTTTTTCTTTGCATCTTTGCAGCTACCATTCTTAACAAGTGCAGGTTGTCAAGTTATAATGTGCTTTTTTTTCTAAACCAGTTTAAAACAGTGAGCATTCATGAATTATTTGCCTGAGTGGTACATCTCTAGATTGCCTTAAATTGTTTATTAAAACTTAAGTCTCAGGCATTTAGGAATGTTGTTTGAGGGCACGTGAGGCCTTGTTTGGAAACTGTAAACAATGTTTCCTCGCCAGGACATCAGCCAACTTGTTCAGTTGGTGATGTTCATCTACTGTGCAAATATAAATATTTTTGGGGTGTGGCACTGAACACTGAATAGGCAGCAAAAGTACAGGCCTTGAGTATGTGAATCAGGGGAGAGGACAGTAGGCCTACGGTTCCCTAGACATCGCAACACCATCCTGCTTCTCTTAGAAGTCGTGTGCTATGGTACTGTATATTCAGTAAGGTCCCCAACATGGGTTACGTAAAGGTCAACCTAAATATAAATCAGATAACCTTCTCAGTCCTAGTTCAGACCCCTCAGCGGCAGCAGTGCCAGGATGCACCGCACGTTCATCTTCGAAGGTTCATTATAATGCCAAAGGCTGTGACATTTTCCAGCAGTTAAGTATGTTCACTTTCTAGAATAACTTGGACATGTGTGTTATGGTCAGTCACATGTTTCACTATTGGCCCGGAGTTGTGCACACAGGTTAGGAACTACTACTAACCAATTGAATGATGCGCACAATGAACAACTCCTGAGTTATTTGGAATGGAATTAAAATATCTTCATTGCACCTGGACATTAACATTTTATATCAAGGATTGGCCTACATAAAGAAAGGCTGTGGTAACTGAACACTGACATATGTTTTTAAGACTAGGCTTCTTTTTATGTTCACAACATCTGTGGGCCTGGTGATATTAAACCAGATGACCTGGACCTACTGTAGCCACTGTACTGTACAGTGTGAAAGGAATTCATAGGCTAAGCAGGTAGGCCTGCCGCCCAACACCACCTTGTAACCCAAAGCTAGTCTCAAAGGGCAAACTGTGCTTAGCCTGTCTGTATTAGGTTTAATTTTACAGATGAACCAATAGATATAAAATGAGATAAATAAGATGAACAATTTTTGCCTGCCTACCCCAGGCTGAGCTGATGTTACCCCAGTCTAAAGCCCTAGTCTCCTTGCAACCAAAAACTTGACTGTGGATATAGACTTAGAAACAGATAAGGTCTGCATACAGCGAAATAAGCCCCCCAAAAGGAAAAAGGCTCTTTATTAAATTAAAACAGCCACATTTTGATCACCCTGGATCTTTGTCAGGCCTGATGAAGCTCCAGGGTGATTGAAACATTGCTGTTTAACTTAAATTCAGCTTATTTTGCAGTGTGCAGATCCCACCCCCTTAAACTGTCTGACACTTCTGTCTGGCACCTGCAACATGTGCCATTGGATGTGTGGACCCAACACAAAATAGACTTAGTAACACAAATAAAACACTCAAACTCAAGTCTGGTGATTCATTTCCATCGTTCAGTTTACTGTAATGGAAGACATAAAAAGCAAAAAACAAAAAACAAACAAACAATAACATCAGTACAGTCCTCTTTACACATTAGTTTAAACAGAAAAAATGAAGCACTTCCACGCAGATTCTGCTAGTTCAACAACACGTTTGTTGTCCATCAAAGCACCATGTCATGTAAAAGGGAACTTCTTAGAAGTGTGGAGCACCTTCCTCCAAAAAAAGAATACCATGAGAAGAGGTAAAGGCAAGCTTTTTTTCTCAATAACAGAGGCTTGACTTGGTAAAAAAAAATTAAGGTCAGTGGAATTAGTCAGTATGGACTAACCCGAGTCGCCAATATGAGTGGTTTCAGCCTTGCTTCACGAACAAGAGCGGAAACACACAAGGGTCTAGCGAGAGTCAGGCTAAGTATGGACTACTGTTGACTATGAAATTTTAGCATAAGACATCTATCCTCTTGTTATAAAGCGAATGCAAATATGTCCGCTACTGACCTTTCTTTGTAAACATCAAAATGGTGAAATAATAAGAAAACATTAAAACATTTGGAAATTATGTTGTACAATCTGAAATCTACACTCATCTTGTGTGTTTGCACACAGAATCCATTGTCCGCTCATTACTTGCAAACGGGTTTTGAAATACTTCTTTTCGAAACATATACTTCATAAATACTATAGATATATAATGCTTGCCGTGTTAGTGCATGGGATGATGTGGTGTCTCTCACATTGAGCACAAAAATGAAATGTGAAATAATAATAATAAAAAGAATATCATTGTGTGCTTACACAAGCAGGAATTGTAAAGCTTGAGTTGTTCAAGGCCCTTTCTGTAAACACCCTTTTCTTCACTCCAGCTGGGAGAGCAGGATGAGAGGTCTGACGGACAATGTTTGTGTCATGTTGAGTCAAGTCATAAATACACTTACAGAGGTTGCGGTGGTATACAGGGCCTTCCAAAAATGTTATACACACGTTAGATCATTGTACATCCATTGCAGGTGATTTTTTTTTTAAATCCCACAATTTCAAAGTGTAATAGAAATTAGAGACATCATTTTATGGTTTTTTGACCACCTGCTCTCAAATGGACATCCATTCTGGTCCAGTCACGGCTGAGACGATTCTCTTGTATTTTTTACGCATTCAATTTCAAATGGTTGCCTTTAATTTCTGTGACTTTTTCCAGGCGTAATACCATAGACATGCCCATCATCAATTTGAGAATAAGTGACATTAAAAAGTGGCGTCTATTAATCTTTGAAAATTACATGAATGTTAATGGATACGGCGATTTAAAGTGTGTACGTGTTTGACTTGGGGACCTGTGTAGTATATGTGCGGACTACTCCCCACAGGAGATCACCATCACAGAGCAGTCCAGTAGTGTCCCGATTCCAAATAACCGCATATCCAAAATAAGGACACCGAGGATCCCATGGAAACCGTTTCATACGGTGGATGTGACGTCACTAGCACCCCTCATTAGTCTAGTTTCAACCAAACTAAATATTAATAAAATAAAACTGTCAAATCCAACCCAAAAAAAAATCTATAATAGTAAATATCTAAAAAAAGAGAAAAAGAATCCCCTTGAAACCTTAAAACAAAATGGCTGACACCAGGAATATAAATTAAGCTACGTGTAACCGTTAACTACACATCTGTCTGCCCTTCTCTAGCGGGAGCGGAGAGAGCAGAGGAACATGGAGACAAAGCACCAAAACAATGCAGAGAGCAGCTCGATGCTTAGTGTGTGTGTGTGTGTGTGTGTGTGTGTGTGTGTGTGTGTGTGTGTGTGTGTGTGTGTGTGTGTGTGTGTGTGTGTCTTGAGGAGATACAAAAAAGTTTGCTCCCCCATCATTTTGCTGATTTTCTTCTCTATCCGCATCTCTTCCTTCACTTCCATGCCACTCACTCGCTTGCTCACTTCTTCTTTCTCTCTTGTGAACACCGTGGACAGTACCTGGAATGGAGACAAGTTTTTAAATAAATAAATAAATCAGAGAATGTCTGACAATTCAGCTTTACTAATATACTAGAAAACAGCTTTACTAATATACTAGAGTATCTATCTACTCTGTTGCCTTGTTTTGCACTGAAACGATACTGTCTATGCATGGAATGAAAAACCCAATTTCAATTTCTTTGTATGACCAATACATGTGAAGGAATTGACAAAGATGACTTTGAACTTACCATTTTCCACGAGGTTTGGTGGTGAGTCCCACACAAGCAAAGTGGAACCACTCAATTGAACACTGGGTAGACAAGAAGAGAAGAGACACACGGTTAACCTCAGAGTTAACCAATTACATATTACTTCTGAAATATCTCTTTGGTCCATACAGCATATCAATAGCAAATGAAAATAAAGAAATTAGGAACAGAAAAACGGAATTAATTAACTAAAGTTTGTCAATCAAGCAATGCTAGGAGTTTTGTTTGGTTCATCATAGTGACAAAGCAGAACCAGGTCTAGCTTTGTGAAAACTTGAGTGTGTTCTGTACATTAAGCTATTAAGATCTGGAAACACATCTGTGGGTATTTACCTTGAAGACCGACTGAAGCATCTATGTACATTTACCTTTCACAGCGTTGAAAATTATGTTACATTCTTTAAAAAAGGCCTTTTAGGGCTTAATCCATTTACCGGTATGCCTTAAACACCTGCCAAAACCTCTGCTACATGCCCAAGCCATTTTTGGGGAGATGGCACTGTCTGTCTATAAAACCCTAAATATCTCAGCCTATGAAGCACACAAAAACGTGAAATTAATTGTTATGAACGTCATGTTGCATTTGCACATGAAGAGTTCTTTTCCAAAACGCTATATCCACCATTTTTGACTTTTTGCATTTTAATATTGGAATTGACTGCTAAGAGGTCCTATCATCTATATGTGAATTCTCCCCATCCAAATGTTTTGAGAACATACTTTAAAACCTCTATAAAAATGCATTTTGCAATGCATTTCAATGGAATGCCCAATACAAAAATGTCACTTTCCCAACATTCTATAAAATGATATATCTCATTTTGGAAAAGAGCTCTTCACATGTTCATTCAGCTCTAACAAAAAAATTAATAAAAAAAACTAATTTCATGAGCCTCCAGGCACTAGGGTCAGGTCAATGTTGCACTACACAGCATCCGGCATCAATGACTTACAGAAATATGATAAAGGAAGTACCAGAACTAATTGTGGAGCTGTTACATCTTTGGAGGCAAGTGCAGGCTTGCAGCCATATTAAGAATCTGGATCTAAAGGTGCATGTAAGGTTGGTGCATGTAAGGTTATGGGTGACTAGATGGGGTGATCCAGGGCTGCGGGAGAGACTGGTATAGGCTCCCAGGAAACCTGACACTACACCCTGCCTGCCAGTACATGACCCGGCCTGTCCTTACAGCAGCATAAATACATACACAAAGTTAGGAGGTGGACATTTACCCCTGACACCAGCCAAATGCAGACACACAAAAAACTGGCTGATTCTGATTCTGTCAAGGGCATGTTTTTTTTTTAAATGGTTCCCAATTTCTCAAGGAAAGTAATGAGAGGTTGAACATACTGGCTTGAATGCAAAACTCTGTTGTACAAGCAGTATGGACAGGCTGAGGCTACAGTTTTATAAGCTTGATTAAAAATGACTATTGTCATTATCTTTATTATTATTATTACTGCCATCATTCCCTGCCTTCTACAACATGGTTTCCAAGTCCAACAGAAAGGACCTGACAGAAACAAGAAAAATCACACACATACACTCATAGCATCTAAAATGATCTACCCGTCCGACATCCAACCTCAATGACCTCAACACCTCGAAAGCAGTCATACGCCGGCCTCACACACAAGCAATATCTGATGACATCTAGCGCCCCCCTAGTCACGATATAATTCTCAGCCCTCCTGTAGCCGTCACAAGGGTCTGGTCGTCTGACGGTGTAAGTGCTTGTGTGTGGTTGTCTGGTGGCCTTTTGTGCTAACCCGTGTGTAATGTGTATTCATATTTTTTTCCAGTGTTAGAATGTCTCTCTGTCTCTCTGTCTCTCTCTCTCTCTGATGTTTTGTACCCGTTTTATATTTATACGCAAGTTGGGTTTCCTTTCTGACGGTTTGGTCAAAACAAACATACTGCAAGGGACAATAAAGGTAGGCTAGCTTACTGGCTTAAAATGATTACGATTATTGTTGCTACTTTTATGTTAATATTATTACACAAATATGAATGATTACTATTGTAATAATACTGTTTTTACTTTACACTTTTCACATCCCTTTAATGAAGATGAAATTTCTCAAAAGGGAGATATTTTAGACACCAGGTGCATTCCCTTGAGCAATGTGGGGGTTAGGTGGCCACTTCAGCCATGGATTGTAAAAGACCACTCACATTCTTTTGCAATGGTATGGACTAGGGGTCTAAACAAAACGGAAACCTAGCCCTAAATTCAAACCAGCGGCCCTTGAATCCCCACACCAACTCCCTACCTACAGGCCCACAGCTAATTCCAAGCGAATTATGATGTCACAATGTCACACGATGAAGCAAGCAGTGCGTTCCAATATGCGACCTTGCGTCCTCCACCTGTGCTTGTGGCCTCATACCAGGAAGTAATATGTCATGATGACATCACCGACAACAGCATTATATTTCAATATCTCGCAAAAACTCAATTGTAAGTCATTTTCTCATTTGCAAACTGGATGGTGAATGAAGAATAGTCCCCCAAAAATAGTTTTGGCTAGGCTGAGAGCGGGAAAACTTATTTGTTTTCTCCACGGAGTAGGGGCCAGGAGGCAGGGTGAGGCCACAAGCACAAGTGGAGGACGCAAGGTTGCATATTGGAATGCACACAATGTGACACGATGAAGCCAGGAGCTCTGGAACTCACGTCGGTGTTGTCACAGCCGATCATCTCCCCATAAGACACCTGGTGGCACAGGCAGTACGTGGGCTCGTTGGGGTCCACTGGCATGTCCAGCACGTCTGAGGGGTGCACGTTACCAAAGGTCCCTGTGGGCACAGAGCTAAACTCCGTCCTGAGAGAGAGAGAGAGAGAGAGAGAGAGAGAGAGAGAGAGAGAGAGAGAGAGAGAGAGAGGGAGAGAGAGAGAAGATTATATATATTTATTCATTTCTGTGTGGGTGGAAAACAGTCGTTTTAGAATCGACTATACCATAGATGAGGAGGAATAAAAACAAGCGAAACACTACAAAATACTAAGACTGCAAGAGAGTGCACTGCCTTTAAAATTGTTCAAACCCTCACAATTCCTCACAATGTTATAGGCTGAGCTGAAATATGGCTGCAATATCCAACACTTTAGTTTAGTTGCAAACTTAACTTAGAACCAAATAAATTAATAAAAAGTGGAAACTAAGAATGTTTCAAATAGAATTTGTTATTGGCTAAATTACATATATTACATAATGTTATTGTACTTACGTCTGCTGCATGAGTTTGACTTTCTTCTGGGCGCTCCTTGGGCTGGAGTCATCATCTGAGTTCTTCGCCTTCGACCTGGTGCTACCACGTGCCACTTTCTTCTCTTTCGGCCCTCGGATCTCACCTTAGGATTACAAATAATTGTGTTGTTGTGATAAATATTATTGCTGTAATTACATAATTATTGTTCTAATTATTGTTATTATTATAGGCATCACAAAGTCTTGACAATTGAACATTGCAGCATTACATTGAACATGCATTTGAAAGACAATGTTTATCTTCGACCCCTGGAAGACACTAGGGGGCGACAAAGTCTAAATTCCATTAACGAAACTCCCATCCTTCTTTGTATTGTGCTTGTGGCCTTCTGATGACGCTGCAAGACGTCATTGATGATAGAAGTTTACGTCAATAGTCACTTTATTACAATAATAATAATAAAAATATTCCCCCAAAATTTGCTGTGCTATTCATTTCTCCACAGAAGTGGTGGGTCAGCGAAGCGTGAGTCCAAAAGCGCAAGTTGCAAACAGGAGTTTGGATAATGGAATGTACCTAAGGTCACACTTGGCGAGTAATGGTTAAGAAATATTCAAACACGCTTGCCTGGCTTTTAAAAATACTGTCCGTCATCTCAATGTCAAACGCAAATTGAGCCTCAACGCTGCGTGTGTATATATGCCCGTCCAATAATTGCTGACAATATAAATCCCAAATTCCAGATGCTCAGTGGCTTTGTTTCCATTAAGCCCAGTTTATACTCAGAAACAAAATTGTCAAACCAAATTGCAGTGTTGCAGACAGCCTCGCAGAGATTTCGACCCACTTCGCAGACACTTGGTATGCACCTCCAAAAATGTGACTGTTCACAGATGAGCTTAGCAGATGACTGTGGCAACAGCCGCAGTGATTGGTCCTCTCGACCAGAGACACTTGGCCCTTGACAACAAGCAACTACTCCCTTGTTCTAACCTTCACCAGGACGACGGTTTGTCAGAGGAAAATGCTGGGTAATATTCATTAAATAAGTTTCCCATGCTTTGTAGCTCCATGTATTTACATAAACCCAAAGACAACATGTGTACTTGCAAGCTACGACACTGAAGTTATATTGGGACAGCTGAACAGTGTCTCCAAAGACACATTCCACTTTATGCAATCTGCTCTCGACAATGAGACACTTCCTTGTTCCAAACAACCCCGGTGGCTGCTTGTGCAAACAAAAATACAGGTTAGCATTTCTTGAATATGTTACACTTTCACTGTCGTCGACAAAGTAAAAGACACGTTAGTCTACTCCTTGTACTGAAGGCAGTTTGAACAATCCTCTTGTTGCCCCAACCGTTGTTGAAAAGA
Organism: Engraulis encrasicolus; assembly: GCF_034702125.1. Lineage (NCBI taxonomy): Eukaryota > Metazoa > Chordata > Actinopteri > Clupeiformes > Engraulidae > Engraulis > Engraulis encrasicolus. Next base: position 36,210,682 of record NC_085876.1, read on the forward strand.
ATAACATAGCGCAGACCTGTTGATCCCGTCGGAGCAAAAATCAAATACATCTGCATAGAAATCTTTGCAACAGTCTGCCGCTAGAACATACAGAGCCCTATAGACGCTGCTATTAATATTGTACTTTAATACATGCTATTCACTATGGATGCACTGGAACTCACTCTTGTTTCCTTTGCTGGAGGTGGTAGAGTCGTAGTCTGTGCTCTCAATCTGTTTCTCCTTCAGGTCGGCCTCGAAGCGGGCCAGGTCTGTGTCCAGGCGGCGAATATGCTTGTCCACCTGTTATCAATTATACATTAAGATCCTATGGCACAGCTCATGATACATTCTCACAAACACATTATAATTCACAACACATCAAAGTCAAATGCATCACACTTTTTGCTCCCTTGGTGATGGCATTTGGGGGTGCCCCCTTGCACGGGTGGGCATAAATGCAATTTAATTGTGTGCAGTGAACACTGTGTGCTGTGCCACAATGACAGTGGGAGTTTCCCAACTGGGCTTTCAATCTCTCTTTCTCTTATTATTATTATTTTTTTACAGTTCACCAAAGTACAGTTAGGGCCATAAGCTTAAATATTTGGACATCTGCACAATTTTCATCTTTTTGGTGCTGTACACCATCCCAATGGATTTGAAATGAAACAAACGAGATGTACATTAACAGCAGACTTTCAGCTTTAATATGGGGGTGTTTGCGTCCAAATCGAGTGAACTCTGAAGGAATTATGACATTTTCTATCAGTGCCACCCCATTTTTAAGGGACCAAAAGTATTTGGACAGTTTAGTATTTATACATCAAACTTTCAATGTTTAATTATTTGGTTACAAATACTTTCCAGTCAGTTACAGCCTGTAATTTGCAATCCATAGACATCAAAAGACACTGGGTTTTATCTCTGGTGATGCTATGGTGAGCTCTCTATTGCAACAGTCTTCAGTTCCTGCTTATTCTTAGGGTATTTTCCCTTCAGTTTTGCCTCCAGCAAGTGAAATGCTTGCTCAAACGTACTCATGTGAGGTGATTGACTGGGCCATTGAATAATATTCCACTTTTCTGGGGTAGAAATGGCTTAGTGGCTTTCAGATGAAGCTTTGGGTCATTGTCCATCTGCACTGTGAAGCATTGTCCAATGAGTTCAGAACCATTAGGTTTAATATGACATGATAATATAGCCTGAAAATCTTCAGAATTCATCCTGTGGCTTTTGTCAGTAGTCTTCATCATCAATAAATACAAGGGGATAATTGTATTGACAGATATGCATGCCTACACCATGACACTACCACCACCATGATTCACTGATTGGGTGGTATGCTTTGAATCATGAGCAGTTCCTTCCCCCCTCTATACTCCTTTCTTCCCATTACCTTTGTACAAGATGATTTTTGTCTTCACTATCCATAGGATGCATCTCAAGACCTGGAAAGTCTTTTTAAGACGTTGTTTGGCAAAGCCAAATCTGGTATTGCTATTTCTGATGCAATCAATAATTTACATCTTTTAGTAAACCCTCTGTATTTCCTATGGTGAAGTGTTCCTCAATGTTCTTGATCTTTTTTTTGATTGTTGCCTTGGACATGTATCCACCGTTCACCTGGACACTGTTCTACATCTGGCCAACTGTTGGGAGATGGGGTTTTGTTCACCAGATACAGAATATTGTCTGTTATCCAAAGCATTTGTCTTCCATGTCTGCTAGGTAATTTAGTGTTGCTCTGGTATTTATTTTTTTCCAACATTCTGAACTCTTGAATTAGTCATATTCAATGTTTCCCCATCTCTCAAATGGGTTTGTTTTTATTTTTTTCAACCTTATGAGGGCTTGCATCACTGATGGTGACAGGTGGACTTTGGATCTCATGGATATTCCGTAAAAATATATGGAAATGCAAATTGAACACTTCAAATGAACTCTAAGACCTTGTATTGACATCTTGATGATGGGATAGTAAGGGAGTAACACACATCTGACTGGAAAATAGCTGAGAAGCCTACTGTCCAATTACTTTTGATCCCTTGAAAAGTGGGCAACATACACAAAAAACGTTGCTATTTCATTCCTGTTTATGCGATATGGTTTTTAACACCCTCACATTAACGCTGAGAGTCTACAGTTAATGCACAGCTTGTTTGTTTTATTTCAAATCCATTGTGGTGGGGTATAGGGTGGAAAAGGATGATAATTGTGTTGCTGTCCAAATATTTCTGGCCCTAACTGTATGTGACCAGATGCAACATTATGTATATGCACACTGTGACATAGGTTTAACTGCACAGTGTAAGTACACAATGTTACACACTGATGTAGATACACCAAAGAATAAATGGAATAATTATGTGCCATCATGTGTTACCGTACGAAGATGGCATTTTATACAAGTGGCATGTCGATCTGACATGACAACTGTCATGACGTGTTAAACCAATAGCTGTAACTTGAACCCTGTATTTTTACGGTCATGCCTAGAGTGGTGGCACACACAGGGTGCTCTAAGCAATGAAAAATACAAATATATACACCGTATTGCTCTACTAGCACACTACACTGAGTGTGTGTGTGTGTGTGTGTGCAGGGCTCCAGAGTGCGACCAATTTGGTCGCATATGCGCCCATTTTTTTCAATGGTGCGCCTAAAAAATATTTTTAGGCGCACCGGTGCGACCAGCCATCAGTAGAACAAAATCAATTACCAAACAACCGTTTTAATGGACATAAAATGAATAGTCATTCTACAGTAGTGGCCCATCATCACACAATAAAACGTGTCGATGCGGTCATTCCTTCAACTCCGCTGAACTATCGTAGCTTTCTCCCCCTTCCTCGCTCACAGGCAGCCCGACGTTTCAGAATAGAATGTTCGACTTCGCTCAACTATCCGAGTTCACATGTGCCAGCGAGTTTTGTGTTCTCAACCAGGCGAGTTTTGCAACGGACGAGAGAGCTACAAGCACGGCAAAAACAGCAAAATGACGTGAGGATATTTTAAACACGAGAGTCACAATCACGGGGAAAAACGAAATGGCTTGAGTGGATATTAAACATTGCCACACAAAAACGCAGACGGCTGCGGATAATTGCCCGTTTGAGCCGCGTGCAGAGTTGGCCAAACAACAGGTGACGCGCTAGTCTGTCGGGACTTCTGTGAGAGTTTTTTGATAGCGACTAGGGCAGGCCACATACTGCCTATCAGTCGGCAAGGCATCGTTCATGCACCTCGAGACAGCACGAGAGGGAGAGAGAGAGAGAGAGAGAGAGAGAGAGAGAGTGAGCGAGCGAGCGCACTAGTGCTGTCGTGTCTGTTCGTAGCACTTGCTAAGATACCCTACCACAATCATTATGCAGAGGGAGAGCGCTCAAAACGGGGAAATAGACAAAACCCACCTCAGATTCCACTGTACACATAAGCTAGGCTATTTGTGTCTAATGATTTTAAAAATCATGACATTTTTTAGCAGGGTTTGTTTCATCCATCCATCCCTCTATCTATCTTCATATTGTAACTCTGTGCTTGTGCCGTGTGCGTAGCCTTATTGCAGAAAAGGCTGGTATGTTGATCTTACTAGTCAAACACATACTGACTAAAAGGCTACTAATTTGGTCTTTTCTACCAGCCAAACTGCTTGTAGCCAAGATGTGTTAGTTAGGTAGCCTACTGTCATGTCTTTTATAAGGAGCACATTTGGAAGACTAGTCTATAGCACATGAAATGCTCCAGGTCTTTTAAAATATAGCAACAATAAAAGAATAATAATAATAATAATAATAATAATAATAATAATAATAATAATAATTATTATTATTTATAATAAAAAATAATTGTATTATTATTATTAGAGGTGCACCGAAATGAAAATTTGTGGCCGAAACCGAAACCGAAAAATAATTAATCACTTGGCCGAATACCGAAACCGAAACCGAATATTACAGTTCAGTCAAAAGTGATCAAAAGCTAGGTTTTTCACTATTTTTGAATATTGCTGAAATAATTGTTTATTGGATGTGCACGAATATTCGAATGTTCAAGTATTCGTTTTCCTTTCGAATTTAGAATAGTCCTGTCGAATAAAAAAAATCCAGCCAGTAAAAAAAAAATCTGTGTTGGCCTCCCTAGCAGTGTTAAGTGACAAATGAAAAGTACTGCAGGGTTACATTAAATTAACCCAGTAGCTCCCCTGTATTCTAATTTCTCTGGTAGGTCTAGATACGATGCTCATCTTTCATTTCCAACTCGTAAGGCGAGTGTGTCTGAAAGCGTCCCGCCCCCCGCCGACACGACACACACACAGCCAGGGAGAAGCCACGCATCTCGTGCATTTCGGGAATGGGCATTGGGCATTCATAAATAAATCGTTGACACTGTAAATCTGCAATTGGTGATGGTTTTGTAAACATGGACTGTCATCTGTAACTGTTCGGGAATAATGTCACATCAATTTGCGTCTGATTTGGCCAGCGTAAACTTCTGCAAGGTAAGCTACTTGTAGCTGTCAGTCAGTGTCAACAATGGCAGGTTATTTCAATATCTCTAACGCTAATACTGATAAGCTAACAAGCGAAGTAAACTAGCTGAGCACTCTTAGCTGAGGCGATTTTATCTGGCTTACTACACTATAATCTGCAACTATTTGGGGGTCGTTTCATATGGCGTTGCTTCGGATTTGTAAAACAAACTTTGTAAAAGCCACCCCCTGTAGCCGTGCGAATCGGGATACTCTCTGTCAACAATGTCAATTGCTAACTAGTTCTAATGCAGCCCAACTAGCGAACAGCTGTTCAGTGGGGTTTACTTTGCCGTGCCACGAGAATGGAAGGAGGGTAAGAGGGAATGATAAATATTTCTTGTCACGGACGCACAGACTCCTCTTCCAGTGAACGTGCTGCTGGACGTTCAGAGGTGTACACTCGACAGCATTTTCTAGCTATTGCTCCCCCCTGGTGCTGTAGATGGAAGGCCACTGTAAATAAGTATTGAACTCTTTATGATACGTCGGCGGAATTTAGGCTACACGTCTCAAGGGATGACAGTGGGAGTCCCTCAGTTAGCAAACGCACATCTTTTTTTTCCCCGATTTTTGAATAACATTCCAATAGTGGCCATCGAATTTCGAATAGTGTTTTTGGCAGAAATGCACATCCAAATGTTTTGACATGTTTTGGAAAGAAAATAAATGTGTATTTGATGTCTTCAAATGTTAGAGTAGAACTGAAATTAGTTTAATTAATGCCCATTTTCAATTCATTTTCTATTCGGCCTCCGATTCGGCCGCTCAATTGGCTTTCGGCCGAAAACCGAAAGTGTCTTTTTTTGCGTTTTCGGCCGAATATTTTCGGCGGCCGAATTTTCGGTGCACCTCTAATTAGTATTATTCTATTATTGTTGCTATTATTGTTGCTATTGTCATTATTTTTAATTATTATTATTTTTTTAAAGCTGAGGTGCGTGTGTGTATGGGGTGGTGAAAACATTTGGGTGCACCTAAATTTTGTGCTGGTGCACCTAAAAAAAATGTTTAGGCGCACCAGTGCAACCAGTGAAAAAAGTTAGTCTGGAGCCCTGGTGTGTGTGTGTGTGTGTGTGTTAGTCAGATGGAACAACTGGTCTGCGGAAGAAGCCGTTTACCAGTGAAAGGCTTTTTATGTTTTGGCTCAGCATAGGTTACTGTATGCCTGTCTACATCATTTTGCGAACAATCAGCTATTCAGTTAAGTCAGGGGTGGCAAACCTATGTTTCGAGGGCCGCTTACGGCCCTTGGAGGACTTAATCAAATTTGAAGCGGCTCTCGAATGAAAATGGTTCCCCACCCCTGAGTTAAGTGGTGTACCACTCAGTGTAAGATGTAGCTTCTTCTCCAGACTCACCATCTCATAGGTCTGCATTGCCAGCTGCACTTTATCATCTCCAAATTCTTTACATTTGCCATAGGACTGCTGAATCTGGCGCAGCAGAGATAGTTTCTGTTCCGGGGACAGTGTGCGAGCATTGGTAGTGTACTCTCTCGCCAAGGAATCAATCTGCCCTTTCAGGTCTGGAAAACATTGAAGACATTAAACCAAAATGACAAAGATGCAACATTGTAATTCAAGGGCAAGGTAGATGTAATAATACCATCTACGACCAAAGCAAGCTCACCTTCAGTACGCTGGTCCAGATCTCGCATAAGCTGAAAATTCCTTTGCAGTTCGAACGGCAGATTTTCTATGCCTTAAAACACAATCAAAATAGGTATCGGTATTGGTAAATATGGGGTACATTCCAGCTTCTAACTGGATAACCAGCCTTTTGCAGCCTGAGCCTCTGACGTTACCTAGCGCTGTTGTCTGAACAGCAGGCCAAGCTAACGTTACAACACATGTATTCTCTGTATTCATGTATTCTCTACAGCAATGTTATTGAAAGGGCATCTGGTTTCTTATTATTATAAAACGCTGGTTAAATCACCATCCTATCTAAACAACTTCAAAGAATGAAAGCATCTTTGGCCTGCTAACACAGGCTAATGTTGTTGTGTTAGCTGGTTGATTTCGGGACGATTTAAAAGGTAACTAGAACAGTGAAACCTCTGAATATTATCCTTCCATGTACTTTACACATTGTAAACCACGTTTGGAAGCAAATTTATTGTAATTGAACCCCGGTTACAGCAATATACTTACTGTCCAGATAGTGCTCAAGATACATTCCCGCCGCCATCTTGACAAGCACAAACAAAGGCTTTTCCGGTATACCCGGAAATTCAACTAGAGGGCAGTGGTGAGCAAGTTTTGTGCAGTTTAGTGCTTGACCAAATCCAATTCTGTCAAATGGCTCTAGCTTGATTTCATATTGGGCCTAATTGTTCTCTATTCAAATAGGGGTTTTGTTCAGCTACGCTGTTTTCGACATGTTCATACATTTGTAAAACACTGGAGTCACCAGAGGAACTTTAGGGTGGACATTTCAGTGTGAGTTGTCCTATGTAACATTTTAAGATGACCATATCTAACTATAGACTATTACCTTATAGGCCCCTGTTTGTACATAGATTCAGAATATCTCTTTTAAAATTAAACATACTTAGGCTACTCATAAATTGGTCAAGAAATGCACCTGCCGTCTTTCAAGATAACATGCTATAGGCCTATTGTAGTACACTTGTAGTACATGTACACAGCCTACAGGAATAATATCAGTGAGATAACATTTTTGGATGTTGCTAATGTTTGCTGGGTTTGAGCGAGTAGGCCTAGGCTATTATTATTTTGTGCTACCTGTGTGCTTGTGTTTGTCCTTCAGAAGCAGCATGGCCTATCTGTAACTGCTGCCCAGCTTGGCTGCCTGGCTGTCCCACTTAATGCAGACCGGTGGCCTGGATGGCCTCTTATCTGCCTCCATGGTAATTTTAGATGGCACCTCTCACCAGACCAGAGACTCAAGCTTTATCATAACAGCATTGGTGAGGTAAGAGGTTTTACTTCATTTTATACAGTAAGTTAAGGGAAGGAGTGCGTTTTAGCTGCACGGGCAGATTAAAACATACATTTGAATGTATTTAATCATTCTTTCTTTGTAGATGCGGGAATCAACTTGTTTTTTTCTACACTGAATTCAAAATGAAAGCACATAGTCCTCCATTACATAATCTTCTATTGTATACATAATTTTACAAGTGTGGTAGACAGTGGTAACTATCATTATAATTTATGAATGAATTACATTTTAATAATATTTTTTTAATATGCCATATCACAGAAAAATAGCTCACAATAGACTCTCCCAACAGTCACCAAATCTGGCAAAATCTAAAAGTATTTCTCTTATTTGTATGTGTGAGGTGTCTCTACTTCCTTCAAAGCTCAAACTACTTCATGAATTACAATCAAATCAATATGTTTGACCCTTGTCTGAAATGCTCCACACAAATCCTCCACTGTCTCCAACCCTCCACAGCTTCTGGTATGTTGGCACTGTCAGGTAGGCCTCTGTATTTTATTTAGCAGCTCATTTTTCTCCTCTGCCACACAGTCCGTGGCCCAATAGCCTATATTCCTTCAAGTCTACCCTAGCTACTGTTGAATCTCCTTGGCCAGTGAAAGACGAGAGAGGGCAGAGTTTAGCCTTTTTTCCTGCTCCAGTTTCCACCCACAGACTCGATGTGAGCCTCATGCCAAGACGGTATAATTATCTGCTTAGTCTTTAATTAAGTCTGCATGATAGTGCTACTACATGAAGTGCAGTGTAGGATAGCAGAGATCAATGTGATACACACTGATAGGCAACCTGGAATCAAAAAAAGTATTGATTCAAATACAGCTGGGTCTCAAACTATGACGGGCCTTCTGTATTGTGGATAGATTAGAATAGATTCTTTATTGTCCTATAGGGATATTTGTTTTCACATCAGACTGTTCAGTTCCAACAGGTTAGATCTTGTAGTACACATCTCATTTGCTATACAGTATAGATACAATTTTTACACATAGACTCATAAACATCCCCAGACATCCACATACAATACACACATATTTTCATACACACTCCAATATACTCCAATAGACTCCAATAGATCGCTGTTGCAATCTATGAGTGGATGCATTTAGAGCTCATTTCACCCCAGAAGGTTCAACCGCATCCTCAAGGGAGAACCTTTAACCCCCAATACATTTCCAAGTCCATCTGGACAACAATGTGTTTTGGCCAGCCTTCAGGAGACCCACCGTGTTGTGTCTTTTATAGTGTAAACGATCAACAAAGTAAATAAAAAGCAGCTAAATTACCTCACTTCATTCGCACTATTGATTGTAGCCAAGGGCAACAAACACGGGACTGATTTAAGCTCACCGTGTTCAGAGGGCGCTCCGTCTAAATTAGAGTGCTGGCTCGGCTGGCTTTCTCAAGGCCACAGCCAGGGCCGTGTTAAGATGACCCGGGGCCCCTAGGCTACAGGTTGCTGTAGCCCCCCTTGAAGGCCAAATTTCCGGACAAAATTATAAAGGCATTCTCATAATTACAAGCTAGGAATTAAGGATAACATGTCTGCCAGCTGTGAAGAGGAGTATAAGAAAGATTTGACAGATACATTTCTAAATATCCCATATTCTGTAATTGTACATGTTTGACTTTTTGCCAGTCAGGGGGGCCCTTGGCAGGTGGGGGCCCCCTAGGCTGTAGCCACATCTAGCCTGTGGGTTAATCCGGCCCTGGTCAAAGCCCCCTCTGCCACTTTCCAACAAAAGCTGTTATTTCCCGCCTGCATGAACCTCCCTCCCTGCACCCTGCTGTGTTCTTGCCCTGTGCGGCGATGCAGGCTGTTCAAGCCTCTTGCCTTTGAATGTGCTTCGATATGCATTGTTAGTTGCTTAGTTACGTTACACTCAAATTGTCCCATCCAGACTCTTGCACACTCTTGTGTGCTCTGTGAAGACAATTTATGGGGGTGCACCGGTGATGACTTAGTGCTAAATGCGTTAATTGGTTGGACATGTTCCAATAACCCAACAAACACAGAGAGAGCGCAGTCTTATTATTACGTTCATTACCTGTTTATTTGCCTTCTTACTTGCACGATGAAATTAAAAGAAGAAAAGGCATTTTAATTCCTGGAAGATGAATGCACCTGTTGGGTTTGTATTGGTGTTCTTTTTACCTGCACCCAAAGAAAAGATGAAGATGAATGCACCCGTTGTCCTCTATGTTTAGTTGTCATTTGTGTTTGATACTTGCCTTCAGGGCTCTAGATTAACCTTTTTCATCACCTGCCAAAATGGCTAGTAGATATTGATCAAACACATACTCAGAAACACATACTCAGGCAAAACACATACTGGGCAAACACATACTCCGAAATGGGTCAAAGTGGCTAGTAAGTTGGTCTTTTCTACCAGCCAAACTGAAATCGCACCAGCATTTGGCCGGTTGGCTAGTGTTAATTAAGAGCCCTGCTTGCCTTCATTTAGCCTGCAGTACATTGCATGCTAGTTATACCAATACCTCCTGTGACTCTGCACAAAATTCTGCATCCAAGTCATTGCTTACAGAGCTTTGCAGTCACGATAGCCAACGTATACATGGGTTCACCGTGTTTATCAACACGGTATTGTGAGGAGGGGCAAGACACTGGCAGCCAACCACGTGAGCTAATTTTTTTTCAGAGGTTGAGTTGTGTGCAGCTATTTTCGCGCAGTCAGGGGAAAAAATGTTTTAGAACCTATGTATACGTCTAAGAAATGAGTAGCATGTTCAGTCATTTTGCGTCATGAACTAGCGGTTCTAATGTCGTGATTATTTGGCTTCTTCAGGACTCTACATGAGGTGGAATGATTTTCCCATAGCTTTGTGTAAACGAACAGTTTGTCTCCATACCACAGAGCCACAGTTCAAGGGCGAGAGCACATTTCACATTTCCCACAGAAATTGCAGGAGGGTTAAGAACAGCTTCAGGGAACTTAAATGTCAAAAGCTTCAATATCGAAAGGGTGAATAACCGGGAGAGGGAGGCAGGGAGGGAGGGGGAGAGAGAGATTGGGGGGGGGGGGGGGGGGGGGGGTGGGGGGGGGGGGGGGGTAGTGAATAACTGAAAGAGAGTGAGAGGCAGAAAGAGAATGAGAAAAGGAAAGGAAGAGGGATGGAGAGCGAGAGAGAAGGTGTAAGGCACAGTGAGAGGCAGAGAGAGTGAATAGAGAAACGGTGAGAGAGAGAGAGAGTGAGAGAGAGAGAGACTGAGACTGAGAGAAACAGTGAAAAAAAGAGAGCGTGTGTCTCTAAGAAAGATAGACCAATTCCCCTCATGCTCTCCTCCTTAAAGAATCTCATGAGGAGCGATGGCTGCATAAAGCCTCAGCGATGAATCATGTACAAATACAGGATGAGTCAGAGGGTCAGGATGTGGGGAAGGGGTAGGGAGAAACTGAGGAGGAGGCAGCAACAAGGACGGCCATGGAGGAGGATGTATTTATTGGCCTTCTCTCTACTCCAAAACGAGGAGGAGCAATGGCTGAGGAGGGAGGGTGGTGCTGAGACAGAAGGTGGCAGTGATTTGGGTGGTGACTCTGGGGCCAAAAAGATGCCTGTGTGTGTGTGTGTGTGTGTGTGTGTGTGTGTGTGTGTGTGTGTGTGTGTGTGTGTGTGTGTGTGTGTGTGTGTGTGTGTGTGTCTGTGTGTGTGTGTGTGTGTCTGTCTGTCTGTCTGTCTGTCTGTCTGTCTGTCTGTCTGTCTGTCTGTCTGTCTGTCTGTCTGTGTCTGTGTCTGTGTCTGTGTCTGGGTGTGGGTGAGTGGAGAGATTGAGGTTGTTACTGATAATGATATGGGCACCCGTGGCCTAGTTACATGTAAGGAGAAAGGCTTTAGATCAGAGGGTTGCAGGTTCGAATCCCACCCTTCCACTCACCACCACACTCCATGGCTGAGGTGCCCTTGAGAAAGGCACCTACCCTCTCACTGCCCCAGGGACTGTAGCCAATACCCTGTTGCTTTGGATGAAAGCGTCAGCTAAGTGTAGTCACATGAGGGTCTGAAGGAAACTTTGGATTTGCCCCGCTCCCAAACCAAAATGCAGTAGAACCAATAAGGATTGTGGGATTTTACAGAGATGAGACATAGTCAAAGTTTAAATGTCGTAGTCATTGGCATTGATTGTGTAATTTTTTAACTGTATTTTCGTATCCTTGAGTAGTTAAAGTAGCACCTCCTTAAAATGTCAGACAAGTGTTTCCCCAATCACATACAAATTTTAAAAAAATAAAATATAACCACGCCTTTGCAGACCTATGCATATGACGTATAGCCTGATAAACCAGCCTAAATGCGAGATTGTATGTGTAATTTAGTCTGGCCCCGTCGAATAGTACATTCGAAGATTGTTGATGAGTACAACCCGTTGTCTTTCAAACCGTGCCTCGGCTTATAGGCCAACGCTCTGACCAATCAGTGCGATATCTTTCGCGTTGATGTGCTCTCCCAGCTTTGCGAGCTTCGTCGTCACTCCCTCAAAACCCCGCCTGCTTTGATTCAAAACAAATCTCTGCAGTGTGATTGGTTTGCCAGATTCAGGGCAATGTGTTCAAAATGTTAGGCCGTCCGAGGCCAGACCCACTCACAGGCAAAAAAAATTGGCATCCAGCGGGTGGCGCTGGTTTACTAGGCCATATGACGTAGCTCCAGATGAATGTTTGTGGAGCAAGGTGGAAACTATTCATCTGGCCAGACTCAGATTAAGGTAGTAGTATGTCACCTCATCTTGTGACCCACCGGCATTGTGGATGGGCCAGGGCTATAGTGTTTTACTCAGTTTGAATAAAAGTGTGCTCAAATGCTAGGACACGGGGTACAGTCCATTATCTAACTCCTGTCCTTCACTTGCGCTTGTGAACTTGAAAAACAATCGTTTTTATCTAGGCACGACAACTATTGGGAAGCATTTCCCCATTCAACATCCCAATAGCAAATGAGCAATTTTGAATTGCGCTTGTGCGAGAACTTTATTTCTCTTGTCAATGACGTCTTACGACGTCATCATGACGTCACAAACACAAGGGAGGACAGGAGTTTGGATAATGGACTTGGCACATAACACAACTTTTTTTTTTTTTTTTTGGGGGGGGGGGGTCCTTCTGAGGCACCCTCTACTGCATGAATTATTATATTTACAATGTAAAAAAAGTTTCATTGCTTTATTAGTGTTAAAATGAGTTAAATAATAGATTTAATATATATATATATATATATATATATATATATATATATATATATATATATATATATATATATATATATATTATTTTTTTTTTAATATTTTTTTTTTAAATTTTTAAGTTTTTAGCTTATGGTTGCCATATGGCAACTTCATGCAGTCGTGGAATCTTGTGTAAATCTTTTCCTTGATAAATCTTCAATATATTACTTTCCAAATGTTAAAACTCATTAAATTACATAAATTAATTTATATATTTTTAATATTTAGTGAAATTATTTTTGGTAAAATAGCAAAATATGGTCTACAATTCGGCCCATAGATATGTACACACATCTTCATAAAAGCTTCAGAAAAAGTTGTTTACCCTTATTTGCAAACATGTACAATGCTTTTTAAAAAATGAAACATGTCTAAAATTACAAATATTAGTGCAAATGATTAATTAAAAATTATAAGAAATATCTGTAAAAATAGCCTCATACTTCTCTAATTCTAAGTCATTCCAATGGGGTTGATTAGCCTGGGAACTCCCACACTGCCTTTAGTTCTACACAATCGTTTCGATCTGAAAGACAATCTCACTTGTGATTAGGTCTGGTGTTAACCAGGCAAGGGGTTGATTGGGGTGAATGGCCAAAATGCTGTTCCATAACTGCATGAAGTTGCCATATGGCAACCATAACATTTTAGCATTTTACAAAAAAAAATCTTAACATCTAAAGTTGTTTTAATGATGAAAAATAACAGTTTACATATTACAGATAGTGTTTTTATATTTTGGGCAGAAATGTTGGTAATACCGTGGTTTATGGAGACCTTGAGCGATGACCTCCACACGCCAAAGTAGGGCTATGTCTCAAATTACGCACTTTTGTCAGTGCATTGACAGTCAGTGCACACAGTGTTGTGGGAAAAATTGAGCGCTATGCACTGTGCCCTCGCTGGAAGTGACGGCTGAGCATGGCATTAGCTCACCAAAATATGAGTTGGCTACTGTTTACAATGCACAGCGTCTGGTGCTTCTATTTCTATGTCCTTCACCCCAAATGACAACAATCACACATACAATACTTTGGTTGGCATGAAAAGGTTGGTGTCCCATCAACATTACTTACAGAACTAGACTGCCTGTGCAGTCGCCTTCGACTGCTTAAGGTATATCCCCGAAACGCGACGCTTCCAGTCCCCCATCATTCCTACCACTCCCGTCCACCATTTTGTAAACGTATATGATACATACAGACGTGACATGACGTGCATAGGCTTAAAACCAAACGACTATTGTGAAAATGAAGTAAAAAATGGGGCAAATGGTAATACTGTTTTAATGGTTCAGTGGATATACCACATTAGGTACAGTGTAATAACCAGTGTAACAATATTTAATACAATGTAATACCAGTTTACACCGCCATTTTTTTAACTTACATCATGTGTTTGTGCGTAAGTGGTATTACATGGTATTGCATATTGTTACACTGATATTACACTATATTATATGGTATTGCATACTATTACACTCGTTATTACACTGTACCTGATATTGCATATTGTTACACTGGTATTACACTACTATTACATGATATTAAATATTGTTACATTGGTTATTACACTGTACCTAATATGGTAGATTCACTGAAATGGTGAACCATTAAAATAAGGTGTTACCGGGCAAATCAATCCACCCAGTCAGAAGTTATGGGCCAAATGAAAATTCCGCCATTTTGAAAGTGTTGTCTTCCAAACTCGAATCAGTTCATGAACCTACCCTAGAGCATTCACACACAAAATATGGGACAAATCCATCCACCCGGTCAGTAGTTATGGGCCAAACAATAATTCGGCCATCTTGAATTCAGCCATCTTGAAAGTGTTGACCTCCAAACTCGAATCAGTTCATGAACCTACACTAGAGCATTCACACACCAAATCTGGGACAAATCCATCCACCCGGTCAGACGTTATGGACCAAACAAAAATTCGGCCATCTTGAATTCAGCCATCTTGAAAGTGTTGACCTCCCAACTCGAAGCAGTTCATGAACCTACCCTAGAGCATTCACACACCAAATCTGGGACAAATCCATCCACCCGGTCAGAAGTTATGGACCAAACAAAAGTTCGGCCATCTTGAATTCAGCCATCTTGAAAGTGTTGACCTCCAAACTCGAATCAGTTCATGAACCTGCCCTAGAGCATTCACCCAAAAAATCTGGGACAAATCCAAACATCCGTTCAAAAGTTATCGCGTTAACACGAAAGACCTTACGCGACGGCGGCGGACGCGGACGCGGACGCGGACGCGGCGGCGGCGCACGCAAAACCATTACATCCCCGACGCTCCGCGTTTCGGGGATATAATTAGGAGACTGTTGGCCAAACTTTTCTATTGAATAGGGCTGCACAATTAATCGAAAATAATTGAACATCATGATAAAATGGGGAAATCGAAGTCGTGATTTTATTCGTGATTTAATCGTGGCAATAGTGACCTACCTTTGAGAGCGTCCTTGAAGCCAGAACATACTGACAGGCTGGTGTTTCTGGACAGAAATCTGTCCACCTAAGTTTCATGCTATTGCCTTTACATAATTATTACAATTAATTTCATTTAGCTCATCCCGTATATAATTCTTTCTTGGTTATATTTCATCTTGATATAATTTTCAAAAAAAAATGGCAAAAAATCAATAATCGTGATTAATAATCGTGATTACGATTTTGAACAAAATAATCATTATGATTTTTTCCATAATCGTGCAGCCCTACTACTGAACTGAATGCCACATTTTCTCTGTGTCATTGTCAACATGGCCGACGTTTAGTGCGTGCAGTGTCCACCATTCAAGCACTGCCTTTTCCACCATTGTTAGGGGATCATCCTGGCACTTTCAGTGCACTGGCTCAACTGAAATTTTCAGCGTGAGGGCCCTAGGCACTGAAAAACAGTGCCCGAAATGCACAAGTGCACGGCATTTGAGACACGGCCCAGGTGATGAAAAAGGACTTCCTGTGTTTATTTCTTTATCGTGTGACCTGAAAAGTTTTTTTGGTTTCAAAGTAAAAGGCTGTCTTATCACAAATAAGTATAAATAAAAAGGTTATAGTGTACCATCTACTAGAAAAACTGGAAAAAGTTAACGGTTGCCATTTGGCAACCCCATGCAGTAGAGGAATAAGAAAAAAAATAACCCTACCGATCTACACTGCCCTTGGTTTGCATGTGTACTCCTCACGCATTGTATGTGGCTCATTATGTCCCCGGCTACACAGTGCTAAGTGGCTTTGGATAAAAGCATCTGCTGAAGTGTAGTGTAATGTGGCGGTGATGGTGGCGAGGCCGCTGAGAGGTTTGACCGGGCCTTGGACAAAATCATCTGAAAGGTTCGCCCCTTCTGAATGCATTTAATGTAATCGGGACCTAATTTTGCCTTCCCTCTGTCTCTGTGGGCCCGGGACAACTGACCCATTTGTCCACCTTCCTGTCTTCTTCCCTGATGGTGGGGATGTTGATAGTAGTAATTGGGGAGGGAAGGTGGTGGTATAGAGGCAGCGTTCCCGAGATCTCTTTACAAATCCTCTCACCTCTGTGACAGGCAGACATGGCGGCATGCAACAGAGGCGGCCAGCGCATCGATTCTCGCTCTCATCGACGAGAGGGAGTGCTGTTTGTTTCCCTCAATAGCCTTGGGAAAGTATCAGGGGATTGGGTGTGCGTGTGTGTTTGTGTGTGTGTGTCTGTGTGTGTCTCTGTGTGTCTGTGTGTTTATGTTTATGTTTATGTCAGCATACAGCATGTTTGCTGTTTCATAGGCGTGCAAGTATAGTAGATGCTACTCAAAGCCTGTTGAGGGAATTCTTGTTATACTAGTATGCAGTCAACATACTGTATACTCAAATGCAAACTTCTACCACATAATAGAATGAAATAGGCCTATCCGAGGCTCCTTTGAGAGATGGTCTTTATCGTTTATAATATTGTTTGTACAGATTGTAGCCTCTTGGGGGTCGGCGGCGTGCCTATTCACTATTTGCTGAAAATACTCAAGTACAACATAACAACATTGCTATGACAGTACCGAGAGCCTTAAGTAACAGATTAAGACAGCTATTACAAAGTTGGTGACAGTAAGGTTATAACATAGGCTCTGCGCTAAAAGAAATACAAAATACTTTTACTAGTCACAATATTGTTTCTTTCTGACCACAGTGAACATAACACAGACACAAGCCGTATCTGTCTGTCCCTTTCACCAAACAAAGCCAAGCAACAACAGGACATAAGTCAGGTACTGTATCTCCGAGCCAAGGCGCTCATGACTGACGTGACTTCAGCAACAATAAGAGTGACACGGGGAGTGACAGCAGCACTGATCGATGCTGAAGGCTGCATCACGACTGAGTGACATCACATCCCCTCAGGGACAGATTGCTGCACAGGCCTACTGGGCCCAGGCCCAGGGGCCCAAGAGTCAAGGGGGCCCTGAAGCTTTAGCCTCTATATTTGCATTCTCATATTGCATTAAAATCACACTTTTAACAACTGTATTTTCAAATTGGCTCAGGGGGAAAATCCCCCAAACTCCCGAAAACATAGACTCTCACACCTGGCCTAAAACCTTGAGTCGTTTTGAATAGCGGCACCATTGAGGGGGGCCTTTCTTGTTGTCTGGCCCAGGGGCCCGTGGACTCACGATCTGTCCCTGCATCCCTTCTGTCCTGCTGCCTCACCCGACTCTGTGGCAGGAAGACAATCTAAGTCCTTTATATCATTGTTTAGCATTCACATAGCCTGTAGCTGTGTTAAAAGAAGACGAAGGACACAGTTGCTACGTTTACATGACATTTTTGATTCCGAATTAATAATTTAGAATTAAATAGTTCCGTCCAGTTAGTTTCATGTAATTCCGAATTGTTACGTGTTTACAATATATGATGTTTTTAAAGCGGAATTGCACTTTATTCAGAATTAAAGTGAGTTCATTCTGAATTAAATGTCTCAAGTAAACTTAGCCAATGATACATTTTGTCATACAGCGTTACACAGACTTTAAAAAATACCAGACACGTCATATCGCTTTAAATTTGGTGAAATTCATGCAATTTTGAAAGTGTAATAGAGTTTACTGACATCCTGTTATTGTTTTGGTGCCACCTGTTCGGTATCACCCAAACCAGGGGTACTCAATTAAAAGTCCCAGAGGGCCAGTTTTTCAAAATTCCTCCCAATAAAGGGCCGGGCCGGGCCGACACGACCCCCCCCCCCAAAAAAAAAAATTAAATAAAAAAAAATAAAATAAAAATTAAATAACATAAAAATAAAAAATGATAGGCCTAAGTCCTTTGTCAGCACAATACACACGCACTAACACCCACAGCAGATATTTAGTTTCCAGTGACAGGATATGGGGTGAGGTGCCTGCCTTGCTCTCATTGCCACCCACCCTTTAGTATTTTGTTTAAAATGACATAACTATCTGCTAGCCTATATTTGCAGACTACATTCATAAAGATTTACTTCTTAGTGACAAAACCAATAAGCCTGAAGATAACACTTTTCAAACAAATGTTGCTTATTATGACTTTGTTTATGCAGCTCTCACATGCATAATGAGAATCAGATGGACCCAACAAAGAGGACACATAGATAGGAGAACACCAGGTTTTGCCAACAAGAAAATGGCACATTTGATGCAATGTTGATTGAATGCAAAAGCCAATAATAAATTGTCAAGTTGCTCATAACTTTGTTTGCAGTCTTATCAGGGTCTTAGCATTCCAAACGAACTATTTGGGGACTGTTTAAAAGTGTGAAAAGTTTATTAAGCAATTCGTTTTTAATAGGCTACCAATAGTTAGCTGCCAGCAGAGCTCAAACAGTTTGCCTTCATTTGTGTTAGCAACTAGCTACAGCTACTGCAAAACCAATTCGAAGTCCTAACACACTGTTTGCAATCAAATGTGGACAATTATTTTCAAAAACGGGGCATAGAGAACTTTGTGAATAATGTATTTACATGCTCTGAAACAGTCCTTCCCTTGTAGTCTACCTCACAACCTCTAATGCCACCGTCGTAGGTGCTTCTGTCCGGAGCCTGCAGTGACTGAGAAACAGGGAGAGAAACTGCCTGAGGGGGCGGAGCACGGC
This sequence comes from Engraulis encrasicolus, assembly GCF_034702125.1. Classification (NCBI taxonomy): domain Eukaryota; kingdom Metazoa; phylum Chordata; class Actinopteri; order Clupeiformes; family Engraulidae; genus Engraulis; species Engraulis encrasicolus. The sequence continues at coordinate 36,229,509 of NC_085876.1, forward strand.
ACACTTCTTCATTGCGTCTGTGGCGCGATTTCAAAATAAGAGCCGACAGCGCCTTCGGACCAAAAAAAAAATAAAAAAAAAATATATATATTTTTTTTCAAAATGATAAAAATAGCCAAAAATAGATGCCCCGCGGGCCACAAATGGCCCGCGGGCCGCTATTTGAGTATGGGGGACCTAAACCTTGGCATGCACTCTCTGGTCCGGACACTGTTGACAAGGCCAGTCACACACAATTCTCTTGGCATTTCTGTTCATTCTCTTATAGCATTGACTTTATACATCAGTTCGAGAACAGGCTGGTACAAAACCATACTATGATATCTGTAAATTCTATTGCACTTTCGTTTAAATTTAAAATTCAATGGACTTTAATAAACTAAAATAATGAGCTTTTTAAAAACATTTTAGGACACCCTGTATATTTTATTTGTCGCATGGATAGAAAAAGTTCCGTAAAACTATAACATGCAGTGAAATTTGAGAACTACGCGAAAGACCTGGGCCCAGTAGCGGAGAAGTATCTAAGAGTAGACTGCTTAGGCAAGTGTTACTGTTGGGAAGTGTGCTGAGTTCTGATAACCCAATTTAACACGTCCTTTCTTCTGACAGAATACGATAGCCCCTCAATTCCCTTTTCCTTCATCCATCCTCCCTGTGATAACCTCGCTCTGATTTACCGTTTACCTCGCTCTCTCTCTCTCCCTCCCTCTCTCTCCCTCTCTCCTCCCTCTCTCTCCTCCCTCTCTCTTCTTCCCTCTCCCCTCCCCTTATTCTTTATCTGTCTCCTCCATTCTCCCTCACACATGGAAGCAGACACACACACACACACACACACACACACACACACACACACACACACACACACACACACACACACACACACACACACACACACGCACGCACGCACACACACACACACACACACACACACACGGTGCTATAAATAGCAGCATGCGCCTTCAGTTGGTTTCTGTCAAACCAAGGCAATTGTGAGTTTAGACAGCCATCCGCTAATACCACTGCACAGTATGCAGACGCAACCTCTCCCTCTCTCTCTCTCTCTCTCTCTCTCTCTCTCTCTCTCTCTCTCTC
>NC_085876.1:36233103-36238103 GCF_034702125.1 Engraulis encrasicolus
GAGAAGGAGAGACAGAATGTCATGGGAGGGGTGGAAAAGAAAGAAAGAGAAAGGGAAGGCTAGTGAAAAATAGAAAGAGGGGAATAGAGACAGAGACGGAGAGCAGGGTGCGAGCGGGAGAGGCTGGCAAGATTTCTACTCGCCTATTATTGGCAGTGTCTGCTGCACGCTGCACTGTTGCACGCACAAACAAACCAGGGAAGAGACAGGGAGGCAGAGAGATAAAATAAACAACATGACAGAGCGGTGGAGTAGAGTTACACACACACAAAAAAAGAGGGAGATGGCGAGAAGATGCTCTCTGTATCCTCTGGAGAAGAAGGGATAGGAGGAGAGAGAGAGGTACCGTACACAAGAGGGATGATGCTACAGTATACCGGCTTGAGATGACTGAAAAGCCGTAGAGTTACACACAAAAAGAGGGAGATGGCGAGAAGATGCTCTCTCTATCCTCTGGAGAAGAAGGGATAGGAGGAGAGAGGCACAGAGGAGGGATGATGCTACAGTATACCGGCTCGAGATGACTGAAAAGCAGTAGAGTGCCCCTCACGGCGCTCCGACACCAAGCTTAAGGTCACACAGGACCCCACCTGTGTGTGAGTGGAATACGGCGATCACTCGCCCGGGACCTGTGTTTGTGTGTGTGTGTGTGTGTGCGTGCGTGTGTGTGTGTGTGCGTGTGTATGTGTATGTATGTGCTTGTGATTGTCTGAGGGTGTGTGTCATCATGCAGGATGCATTTGGGTAGACAGTGACACACACACACACACACACACACACACACACACACACACACACACACACACACACACACACACACACACACACACACACACACACACACACACACACACACACACCCCCCCCCACACACACACACACCTACCTATATTAATGATCATAACGCCCACATCTTTTCTGACACACACACACACACACACACACACACACACACACACACACACACACACACACACACACACACACACACACACACACACACACACATGAACGAAAAGCCCTGCATCCGATGACTCACACGCCGGCTGCCTTGGAGGCAAACCCAGGTGTGAGCACATGTAGGTCAAATTTTGCAAAGTCAACTGTGCTGGTGGCTAGCCGCACCATGCGTGTATGTGTGTATGTCTCTGTGTCCGACGCACTTGTGTAGTGTATGTCTACGTGTGCGACAGCATCTCTGAGGACACAAAGAAGGGAATGAATTAACAAAACAATAAGCCACACAAAAAACATGAAAAGAGTCCAGAGAGAGACAAGAGTCCAGAGGAGATATGTTTTGATGTCTGCATGTGTAACACCACCACTGAGGATACATGACTCTTATGGCATCCTTATTGTAAAGCACTTTTTGAATGTCCCTCTCTGTGAAAAGAAAACATAAACTCACTTAATTTCTCTGCATGTGAGGAGAGGGAAAGTAATTAAGGGAACAGAAAAAAAGCAGGCGCTGAGTGCCAGGGAGAGATGTTTTGACGGCTGTATGTGTGATTCCTCTGAGGATACATGGCATACATCTACATGTTTAAGGAGAATCCAAGGACAAAACAACACAATAAGAAACCACCAAGCCCTGGAAAGGGGAGAGACATTTTGACGTCTGTGGGAAAAGAGTGAAAGAAGAGACGCCCCATGACACCTGCTCCCTTTGGGAGAGGAGGAGGAAGATGAGGGGGAGGGGGAGGGGGAGAAGGGTCTATCTGATCAGCCAAAGATTCCTGGACCACAGACACAACAGATTGATAGGCAGCTTGACAGACAGGGGAGTGAGGACACTGAATTGTACGTTGAGTAGGAACAACTAGAAGACTGTTCATCTTGACTCTCTAAAACGTTGAATTAACACTGTGAAATGTTTGAGGACAGGCCAGGGGTTCTGAGACTATAAAGCAGTGGAGCGGAGGTGGGATAGGTAATAGTGTGGGTGGGAATGAGCTTGGAAGTTCTCTTCTCACAAAAGATAAAATCTGCAAAATCCCCCCGTCCCCCTCTCCCACAGTTTGTCGTTCACAAAAGGGAATGCCTGACAACACATTGTGCCCTGCCATGGTGCCATGTGTTCGGTATCTTGCCGGTGAGGCTTCCTGGTTAACCCAGTCGTGTACAAATCACAGAGAGTGGAAATGACCTTTGCTTGTCATTGAACCAGCCAGCCAGCCAGCAAGCCGCTAGCACAGCGGAGAGTGAGTGAGTGAGGGTGAGAGAGAGAGAGAAAGAGAGAGAGCGAGAGAGAGAGAAAGAGAGAGAGAGAGAGAGAGAGAGAGAGAGAGAGAGAGAGAGAGAGAGAGAGAGAGGGAGGCACGGTGTAGACGTAACACGTCGACTCTCTTGTCTGTCTCTCCCCTCCCTCCTTTCCTTCCACTCCTCATCTTGATTGTTTTTCCCCCAGAGCCCCTTTAATATTCACACGACACAGATAAAAACACAAGCCCAGGAAGGGAAGAGGCGTAAGGGGTTGGGACAGACAGAGGGATTGTGTGTGTGTGTGTGTGTCTGTGTGTGTGTGTAGGGGGGGCAGTGTTGGGGGGGATTACTTGCAGAAGCCACACAGGCACTGTCAAAGGACATTTAGCAGTAATGCTCTAGAAATGAGAAAAATACGGAACCGGTCACTTTCTGCAACTGGGGTAACCAAGTGGATTATGTGTGAAGAAATGAGCTAGATTGCCTGCCGCTGTGTGTGTGTGTGTGTGTGTGTGTGTGTCTGTGCGTGTGTATGTGTGTGTGTGTCTGTGTGTGAGTCTGTGTGTGAGAGAGAAAGAGAGAGACTCTGGTGGGTGTCATATTTGGCGTACGGTGGCTATAAATAGCCAAGGCTTGGATGTGAGGATGCTGAGGAGAAGAGACGCTCCATAAAGTAAATATGGGTCAGTCATTAACCACAGCCTCACACACACGCCACACACACACTCTCACAAACTCACACATACATACTACACACACACACACACACACTCTCCAGTCTAGAGGCTAAGGGGGGAGATATCCTGCCCGCAGTCTCGCTTGCCCTCTGGGTGCTGGCATTGTTTTTCATCTGTAATCACACGAAGATAAGAAAAGCTAGCGCTACCGTCATTCCTAGCATCTGTTGTACATGTTGTGTTGAGCGTCCTTGTGTTGCATTTGCATTAGATGTGTATTGAAAAGGTTTTATCCAAAATGTGAGGTTAGATATCTTTCTTATTGCAAGAAAGTTTTTCTTTCCTAGTCTATGCCTTTTCTTGCCTTTTCCCTCACAATGTTGTATTTTCACAATCTTTTTTTATTTTCAAACTGCAATATTTTGTTAAAGTATTATCTCTCATGGACTAATTTAGTCACTTTCTAACCCATCCCGAAAAATGGTTCAGTTAGGTTGTTTACAAAACCTCTTTACAAACCCTAACCACCTTTGCTCAGGCAATAACACCAGGAGAAATGGACTCAATATGTTGTACACTCGAGATCAATTTATGACTTGTTGCCCACACTCTGTTCGGTGTCAGAGCATGGCACCCGGCCAAGATTGCGAGCGAGGCAGTCACAACTGGAAAACAGACACATAGCCCTGTTGTCAACACCGTCGCAATTCCTCCACGTTCACAGGCTACCCGGACTTAGCACAGGACACAGCCAGCTTTAGTCTACTGTAAACTTACTACATAGTAGGCCAGCTTCTTCTTTATCATTCTTTTTCATTCTCACATAGAGGATTAGGCATTAGGCAAATAAATAAATGAAAGTCTGCTGTCAACACCGTCTCAATTGGTCTCTGCTTACAGGCTGGCTTGAGCACAAGAGATAGCCTGCTTTAGTGTGCTGTTAACAGGGGTGTCGCACAGGGGGGTGTAAAGTGTGACTTAGTCACCAGGGCCCCTTAGGGGGCCCGCACACAGTTCCATTTATATAGATACTGTACATGGCTGGAGGGGTCCATTGGAGCTGATTGTACATAGGGCCCACAAATTGCTGCTACACCTCTGGCTGTTAGTATACTTTGATTGGTCATAATAGCGTTGACCAAAGCAGTGCAATGTGAACCATATATGATAAGGGTTTTGTCCCACCTTCAACTACCTGTTTATGTATCCCGGACTTAAAGTGATACTGTCCCATTTTTGGAAATAAGCTTATTTTACACCTCCCTTTGAATTAGACAATAGGGTTTTAACGTTCTCCTGTACTTTCAACCGTTCTCTGGCTATGGCAATGCAAATTTTACCTCCATGCTAGCAGTTAACATTGAGTCCTATGACACCAGCTGGCGGCTAACTGGTCTCATAGGACTCAATGTTAACTGCTAGCTTGGAGATAAAATTTGGACTGCCATACCAAGAAAACGGTTGAAAGTACAGGAGAATGGTAAAACCCTATCATTTAACTCAAGGGGAGGTATAAAATAAGCTTATTTCCAAAAATTGGACAGTATCACTTTAACTTTTCTTGTTTTCGTCTGCCTCTACAGGCTACTCGTTAAGTTTTAAAACAAATGAAAATCAAAACAGAATTGACAGACCACTCAACACCCTGAAAAATATACGTACATTCTAATTATCCTCTTAAGACCCAGAATATAAATGCAACAGAATTTATAGGACACTCAAGAAATGAAATATGTACTTATTATTGACTTTTTTTGGCGTCTACACAGCACAACGCACACAACTTTCCCTAGCAACTGCTTCGTTATTGAGTACAGAGACATGGCTCAGGCTTGGTTATGGTATTCCCCATATACTGAGTGTGTACTATTAAGCCCGTACTTTATCACAATAACCTAATCCATGGCGATCTTCAGTGGGGCTATTTAGGGTTTAGAGTGGAGGGATTTTCTTCCTCAGATTCAATAGTGCCTGGAACATCATTCACATCTATATGGACGTCCAAGCGACTCCCGAGTGTCCTTGCAGGCCTGCCACTCCGCATTGATTAGATGTGCTGTAGATTACTCTCTTAGGCCTGCCAGACTGCCAGTAAACGATACCAACAACAACATCGAACAT
>NC_085876.1:36245603-36260603 GCF_034702125.1 Engraulis encrasicolus
TCTCTTTCTCCCTGTATACACACAGTACTCATATCGTCATCCATCCATCCTGTATTCCCTCTTTTCTTTATGGCAAAGAGAAACATTGTGTGAGTGTGTGTGTGTGTGTGTGTGTGTATGTCTGTGTCTGTGTGTGAGTGTGAGTGTGAGTGTGTGTCTGTGTGTGAGTGTGTGTGTCTCTGTCTGTGTGTCTCTGTGTGTGTGTGTGTGTGTGTGTGTGTGTGTGTGTGTGTGTGTGTGTGTGTGTGTGTGTGTGTGTGTGAGAGAGAGAGAGAGAGAGAGAGAGAGAGAGAGAGAGAGAGAGAGAGAGAGAGAGAGAGAGAGAGAGAGAGAGAGAGAGAGAGAGAGAGAGAGAGAGAGATGTAATAAAGATAGTAAAAGCACAGACAGATGATCCATCTTTCTGACTCCTCTTCTTTCCTGGCTCTGCAATCTCCTGTTACGCTCTCTTCTGGTCTCCCTCCTCTTTACCTGTCTCCCTCTCATAACACATGCTTTCACCATCTCACTCGTTTGTGTTGTCTTTCCATCTTTCTTTCCCTCTATCCATCTCTCCTTTGTGTGTTCGCTATCCCTTTTTTTCTCTCAATCTATCTCTCCATCTCCATCTCCATCTCTCTCTCTCTCTCTCTCTCTCTCTCTCTCTCTCTCTCTCTCTCTCTCTCTCTCTCTCTCTCTCTCTCTCTCTCTCTCTCTCTCTCTGTCTCTGTGTCTCTCTCTCCATTTACAGTACCTATCTCTATTTTTCTGTCTGTCTCTCTCTCTCTCTCTCTCTCTCTGTCTCTCTGTCTCTCTCTCTCTCTCTCTCTCTCTCTCTCCATATCTTGTGTTCTCTCTATCTGTTGGGTGTTGGCTCAGAATGTGAGGTGAGTCAGCCCCTCCTCCCTCTCCTGCCACACCTCCACTCACAAACACTACAGCATCCCTCCTTCCACATTCTCTCTCTCTCTCTCTCTCTCTCTCTCTCTCTCTCTCTCTCTCTCTCTCTCTCTCTCTCTCTCTCTCTCTCTCTCTCTCTGTATACAGAAACTGTGACACACAGAGACACACACGCAATCACTTGCGCGCGCGCACACACACACACACACACACACACACACACACACACACACACACACACACACACACACACACACACACACACACACACACACACACACACACACACACACACACACACACACACACTCCCTTTCACTCTGTTGCTTGGCCACACGTCAAAGCGTTCTCCTGACTTCAGCGGGGACGACACACAGGGCCCCCTCAGCCAAAGCCGATGCGTCACCAACCTCCCCAGACACGCCAGGTCCCATTCTCCACACTGCTGCACACCGCTACCGCCCACCGATACAAACATATAAACACACACACACGAGAGAGAAACACGCACGCACGCACGCACACACACACGCACGCACGCACAGCATCGACCTATCTAGTCTGCTCCTCTCGTCACACGCTCTCCGACTAAACTTCATCATCTCTATACACTCTATAACTACGCTCATCTCACAATATCACACACTACTATACACACAACCACACACACTCTATCATCACTATATATACTCTATCTCACTATCAAACTCTATCATCTCACACTCTAACTCTATCTCCTCAGCTGCCGGTGCGAGGGTCTGGTCAGCTGTGGCGGTCTACCGCTGCGATGCGGCCGTAAGGCTTGGCTCTCTCTCACTCTCATCTCTCTATACACTATCCTCATTCTCTCTCTCTCTCTCTCTCTCACAATCATCTCTCTCTCACACATCCAATCTCACACTCAATCTATCTCTCATCTCTTCACTCAAATCACTAACTCAATCTTCTCTCGAGCGCGCGATAGCCGCGCGCGTCGCGCAGAGCGGCGGGCGAGGGCTGGACGGGAGCGCGCGAATCGCTGACTAAATACTCATATACTACTCACCCTCTACTGTCTCTAAATCACCTCACTCGTGGGGAATCTAGATTGGGCGTACGGGCAGTGAGCGCCGAGCGGGCGAGCGAGGGAAGGGTAACGCGGCGAGCGTGGGGGGTCCGCGCGAGATAGAGCGGGCGGGTCGGCAGGGCGCGTGCGAGAGAGCTGAGTGTGGAGCTGCGCGCCCAACGAGAGCAAAAGTCTTGGCGGAGACTGCACAGTGGGGGTGCCGGTAACACCGCCACCAGCCACGCTCCAGACCGGGGCAGCGGACCCGGGTAGGAGCTGAGCAACGCGCCGCGAGGAGAAGCTATCGGAGCAGGAGCGCCGTGAAGAGCCGCGCAATCGAGAAGACGCACGCGCACGACAAACGCGCCGGCGTACGACGCAGCCCGCAGCGACGAAAAGCGACAGAGAAAAAGACGCCTTGAAGTCGCAGATGGACGAGTAACGCGACGAAGCACGCCGAGGCACGGGGGGAAGCGAGCGAGAAGGCCGGGACAGCGAACGAGCCGCGAGACGCAGAGCACGAAGCAGCCGAGCAGAGCAAGCGAAGCGACGGGGTCCGCGCAGCAGCAGCACGCCGCGCAGACGGGGGAAGCAAGCGAAGAGAAGAGCAGCGCCGCGTCAGAGAATGGCACGATAGCAGCGCGTGGACGACGAGAGGAGGAGCGGCGAAGGCAGCAGCAGGCGACGGCGCGGAGCGGCGAGGCGGCGGGAGGGCGCAGGCGAGGCGAGGAGGCGATGAAGAGGCTGAGAGGCGAGGAGCGGCGGACGCGAAGGAGCCGGGCGAAACACTCGCAGAGGGAGCGCAAGCGAAGAGAACGGGAGCAGGGAGAAGCGCAGCCGACGGGAGGAGTCACGCGCAGGTAGGGGGCGCCGCGCGGGAGGACGCGCTCGGGAGACGACGCCGGCACGGGCGACGCGCAGAGCCAGCGACGCGCACGAGCACGTGCGCCGCGACGCGGCCGAGCCACGCGTCGCCGTAGACGCTACGTGGGCCAGCCGAAGGAGCTCGGGCGCCGCGCCGACGCCAGCGCATTTCTTAGCCGCGCGCGACGACGCCGCCGGTGCAGCCGCGCCGCGTCGCCGCGCCGCGCCTGAGCGACCGTCTACTGCGCCGCGCCTGTGCCTGCCTGCCTTGTCGCCGCGCCTCTCGCTCCTCGCCTCACTCTCCGCTCCTCTACTGCTCCCTTTCGTCTCCTTCTCCTCTCCTCTCCTTCCTCTTCCTCTCTCTCTCTACTCGCCTCTCCTTCGACAGAGAGGAGAGGAGCGGCGAGGAGGGGCGGTGAGGGACGCGGATGCGGAGAGGAGGGAGGGAGGGGTGTGGAGAGGAGAGGAGAGGAGAGGAGAGGAGCGAGCGACGCGCAGGGCGCAGGCCGAGGGAGAGAAGCGACGAGAAGGGACAGGGCAGGGAGCCGAGCCGAGCAGGGAGGGAACACAGCAAGGAGAAGAAAGTAGACGCCGCGCAGAAAGGGGAGAAGATAGAACGAGGCGAGAGAAGTAAGGGGGGGGTAAGAGCAGAGCCCGGGGAGAAGCGAAGACGAAGCGAAGGAGAACGCGGAAGAGCCGACGCGAGAAGCCAAGCAAGCCGACGCGCCATTCTGCCAGAAGAAGCACATGATTAACGTTGTCTTTTAGCCTCTCCTCTCCTCCTCTTTCACCTCTCATCCTCATCCTCGATCTTCCTCTCCTCTCCTCTCCTCTCTTCTCCTCTCTCCTCTCCTCTCCTCTCCTCTCCTCTCTCTCCTCTCTCTCCCTTCCTCTCCTCCCTCCCCCTCTCCTCCCCTCCCCTCTCCTCCCCTCTCCTCTCCTCTCCTCTCCTCTCCTGCTTGCCCATTAGTCCATGTCTGAGTCCCATGTGAGCTGCAGCAGGCCCAGCATGGCACTGGGAGAGGAAGTCATGTGCTGGAGCCCCTCAACCCCTCGCTGTGTGCGTGTGTGTGCGTGCGTGCCTGTGTCCCTGCATGCGTGCGTGCCTGCGTGTGTGCATGCCTGCGTGTGTGTGCGTGCGTGTATGCGTGCGTGCGTGCTTCTCTCTTGTCTTGTCTGCTGTGCTCTGGCAGGTATACAGTATGTGACCAGAGGTGCATCTTGTCACCAGGCTATTCAGGCAGCTGCTTGGGGCCCCGAAGCCTATAGATGGTGAAAGACATTCTTTTGAATTTTTGCTTGGGGCCCCAACCTACCCTAGAATCGTCTCTGTATGTGACTGATTTAGCCCATGCTTCAGGATGCACACTGACAGAAGCAGCAGGACAGAAACAGATGCAGATGATTGTTAGACAGGCCTGGATCAAGAGGTGTAAAAGGACCAGACTGTTGGTTTTTTTGGCTAAGGTGATGAAGAGCTGGACAGATGATCATTGGGACTGTTGATGGTTTTAAGTTCATGCATACAGTTTGTTATGTGAGAAGGTTAGGATTAAGCGTTGTTAAACGTGCGCTGTGTAATGTTTTTAGCAGTTTCTATACAGAATTCATGCTGCCCATTCAAAAAATGTTACCGTTTTCATGAATACAGTAACAACCACCACCATCAAATTCCAAGTATTCATTATGACTTTTCATACATGAAAGGCAATATCAGAGGCATTCCGATATTGAATAAAGGTTCTTATTTTCTGGGCTTCTTTTTCTCACCGGATTGGTCTGGTTTGCTGATGAGCAACTCACTGAAGAGTAGATCACAGGCCTGATTTGGGGACATGTTCTAAAAGGCTTGATGTTTTTAGAGGCACACACAAGACTTTGGACAATCCACAGGATGCACAGGACAGACTAAAATGCACAGGACTGAATACAAAGTGTAGGCACTTCTACCTAGCTCTGCTTTACTTGGTTAGCAAGACCAATAGAGTTGTTTGGGGTCATATTCTTCTTTTTTTTGTTTTATTGTCTTTTTTACTTTATTTATGATAGGAAAGTAAAGGTGGTGACAGGAAGCGAGTGGGGAGAGAGAGACGGGGAGGGGTCGGCAAAGGACCCGGGCCGGGAATCGTACCCGGGTCAGCCGCATGGCAGGCGAGTGCCCCACCGGTTGGCCACGACAGGGCTTGGGGTAATATTCTAAGGGGCATAGTGCTCAAAGCGTGGATATAGAGAAGAGCAGGATTCGAATGGTTAGATTCATTGACGTAGGAAGAGCCGGAGAGAAGATCATGGGTTTGTTCATGGGCTGGCTCTAATCTAAAGGGCACGCTGCTGCTGCAGCTGTTACTGCTGCCAGGGACGCTGAGAACTTTGGCCAGGCCCAGGACAACGTCGTCTGAATGGGCCCCCCCTCATTACAATGTAATGAGGACCCAACTCTGGTCCCCCTCTCTCCCTATGCCCAGGACAACTGTCCCCTTTGTCCCCCCCTGTCGGCACCCCCCTGACTGCTGCTGCTGCTGCCGCGTGTTGTGTACAAGAGGCACAGGAAGGAATGTTGGCCGCGTAGGCTCTGCGTCACCTCAGGTCTGGCTCTGTTGTGCTTCACTGTCAGAGCGTTAACTTGCCCTGCTGCTGTCTGTTGGCCAGGCTTGGTATGTCAACTCAGACTGTGTCTGGGAAAAAAATGCATGTTGTGTGCTTGTGCGTGTGCGCAGAGGCAAATCTAGGGTCAGGTGGGGCCCCAAGCAAAAATGTAAAAGAATGAACATTTGCACCAAAATCTCCACTACTGTGGTAAAGTTTGGGCTGTCACTCACTATCTAGGGGCTTGGGGGCCCCAAGCGATTCCCTGCCTTGCCTGGTGGCAGGATGCACCTCTGAGTGTGCGTGTGCGTGTGCGTGTGAGTGTGCGTGTGCGTGTGCGTGTGCGTGTGCGTGTGCGTGTGCTTGTGCGTGTGCGTGTGCGTGCGCGTGTGAGTGTGCACGTGTGTGTGTCTGTGTGTTACTGCATCTGTCCATGTTCATGATGTTTACAGCTCATTTGTGAATCTAATTCATGGGTTCCACGTGAGTGTAGTCAGGTGTGGTGCATGTTGGTTTACCTTGACATGGCCCAGTTGCCTGCTGGCTGGCAGGAGAGTGTAGACATTGCCACCTGCTGTTTCTACTATCTCTTCTCCTCTCTCTCTCTCTCTCTCTCTCTCTCTCTCTCTCTCTCTCTCTCTCTCTCTCTCTCACACACACACACACACACCTATGCACTCTCTCTCTTTCTCTTCTGCCTGTATATTGTCTCTGTCTCTGTATGTCTCTCTCTCTCTCTCTCTCTCTCTCTCTCTCTCTCTCTCTGTCTCTGTCTCTGTCTCTGTCTCTCTCTCTCTCTCTCTCTCGCTCTCACTCTCTCACACACACACACCTATGCACTCTCTCTCTTTCTCTTCCTGCTTACTTCTTTCTGTCTCACAATGCCTGTATACTGTCTCTGTCTCTGTCTCTGTCTCTGTCTCTCTCTCTCTCTCTCTCTCTCTCTCTCTCTCTCTCTCTCTCTCTCTCTCTCTCTCTCTCTCTCTCTCTCTCTCTCTGTCTTCCTGCATTCCCCTGTTTGTATCTCTATGTCCGCCCGCGTGTCTGTATCTCTGTCTGTCTGTTTCTCTCGATGTATCTCTCATTTTATCTTTAGTCTCTTTCTTTCCGTCTTTCCTTCTCTCTCTTCTCTTCTCTTCTCTTCTCTTCTCTTCTCTTCTCTTCTCTTCTCTTCTCTTCTCTTCTCTTCTCTTCTCTTCTCGTCTCTTCTCGTCTCTTCTCTTCTCTTCTCTTCTCTTCTCTTCTCTTCTCTTCTCTTCTCGTTTCTTCTCTTCTCTTCTCTTCTCTTCTCTTCTCTTCTCTTCTCTTCTCTTCTCTTCTCTTCTCTTCTCTTCTCTTCTCTTCTCTTCTCTTCTCTTCTCTCGAGGGTGTGCCGCCTGTGAGGCCTTGAGGCCGCCCGCCGTCCGCCTTTGCAGTATTTACTGCCAACCAGCCACACAATTAAGCCTTCCGCTGATTAAAACCAGCCTGCAGAGATTCACGTCTAAAAAAGACACTATACCATACGCCACCACATCAGTGTTCTCCTTTCCTTGTTTATATTAGATGCAGTCATCTCTGTGGCAGTGTCATGTGCGGCAGACAGATCTGGACCCTGTTTCTCAAAAGCATTGTTGCTAACCAGTTAGCAACTTACTAGGTTTCCAATGGGAAATTGCATTGCAACCAAGTAAGTTGCTAACTTAGTTAGCAAAGATGTTGTCAAGAAACGCACCCCAGATTGATTTTATATGTTTATTTATGTGTTTACAGGGTAAAAAGCATAACAGAGATTCACGGTGAAGAGAGACACTATACGTTGCCACATCAGTTTTGTTATTCCTTTTGTATTAGATGTCATGGGCACTAAATCTGTGTGCTGGTATCCTGTTGTGCAGACTGTTGAGATTGTTTCTATTGGTTTCATTATTAATATTTATGCATTACAGGGTAAAATGCATGCCACAGGTTCTTGCCTTAAAAAAGACACTATGCATCTCCAGACCATTTTTCTCCTTTCTTTGTATATTGGATGCCATGGGCACTAATCGGTGTGGTGGTGTGGTGTTGTGCAGACCATTCAGATTGTTTGCTGATATTTATATTTAGGCGTTTACTGGGTAAAATGCATAACAGAGATTTGCGACGAAGAAAGACATTCTTTTCCACCTCCGTTTTCTCCTACTCTGGTATACGAGAAGCCACGGACGCCAATCTGTGGGCAGTGAAATATTGCAGACCGTTCAGGTTGTTTAATGTTTGTTTATTTATTTAATATTCATGCTGTTTGTTCATTTGGCGGGGTAAAATGCATAACAGCTTCTAATTATAGCCAAAGAGCTGATTTACTACAGCAGCAGGAGCTGATGTTTGGGCCCCATGCCAATGACGGAAAACAAAGGACTTCAAACGTACAGGAGGACGGTACAAAGGCATAGGCGGATAAGCGCATATTACTATGCAACAGGGTGCACAGTACATGCACAGTGTTTGCTTCTATATGATGAATGGCTTACACTGTCTCTCTCATGATGAGAAATTTTAAATCAATGTGCTAGCCTTTACCCATACAGAAGTTTAAGAAGTAGGTATATCCTCTATTCATCATGTATGATACTTAGACACGTGTGTGAAATTGGAATAAATGACTCTGAGTTTGACCCAACTGAGGAAGAATGAGGCAGTTTATCTTCAAGTTAAGATTGTACTACAACCTCAAACTCAGAAAAAAGTGTTAGGATGAGCGTAAATGTAAAGCAGGATGACGTACAGTAATATATTTTATTGCATACACATGAGACACGTTTTGAGTCACACATTTTGACTCACTGACTTTTTCAAGGTATGGCTTATTAGGCTACCTGCCTTGTTATTCCATCGAAGAGTAACTGCAAAATGCCCCAACAAATGATACACCACTATACTGAACTGCAGTGTCATTACATTATATTGCATTAACCCACAACACGGCGATATAAATTTGGTGTTACCAGAATGGCAATGACTAGCGCGCTAAGCCCCCCACATTTGGACTTGCATGTCCACGGGAACCGTCGAGTCCGGCCGGGGTTATTTCCCGATCCCACCCCGTCTCTCTGTCCCACTCGCTTCCTGTCACCATCTCAGACTGTCCTATCAAATAAAGGCATAAAAGCCCCTAAAAATATATATATATAAAAAGAATGGCAATGACTGAGTCAAAGTGCATTAAAGGCTTTCTGTTATGTCATAGTAGATGGTAATTAACCTTTCAATGACTGTAATGACTGTTACAGCATGCCATTGGTGGTACGGCGTGCATTAAGTAGCTACATTTACCTGATGCTTATATCCAAAGCAACTTACAGTTATTTTTAAGCACAGGGTATTGGTTACACTCCCTGGAGCAATGTGGGATATGGGAGTGGAAAGGGAGTGGAAGGGTGGGATTCAAACCTGCAACCCTATTACACAACCCACCAGGGGCCGCATCTGAGCGCCCAATCTCTGTGTGACTATCTCTGTCTTATGCTAGGCCCAGCCACTATGGACCTTACGCATCTAAGAATCCTGGTCCTAACCTACGTTGACCTTATGACTCTACAATCTCTATCTATCTCTTCTTCCTCTGCCTTCCTGCTATTTCTGCCCCTCCTCTATACCTCTCCTTTTAAAACCATCTCTAACAATGATGTTTTTTCCCATTTGTTAAGCACTTTGAGTTACATGCCTTGTATGATACAGTGCTATACAAATATTATTATTATTATTATTATTATTATTATTATTATTATTATTATTATTATTATCTAAAGCCAGCTCCTCCTTAGCCACTAGGCCACAGCTGCCCACCACATTATCTCAGTTTGTCGCCCGAAGGCAGAGGGCAGTATCAGGATTCCATAGAGGTCACAAGGCAGATCCATAGTTATTATTCATAGTTTATTTATTCTTAGAATGCCACAGTATGATAGGATTACCACTAATCTATCCGCAACCCATTTGGCTGGACTGGGCTCTAGGCAGTGTAAAAAAAAAGTGTCTGCACCACTGTAGCCCCGGGACGGGTTAGAAGATCAGATTAGCAGGCGTAATTATTAGACATTCAATTTTGGGGGAGAAAGTGTTTTTCTTTTTTAAATGTTCGAATGTTGAATTTTCTTGTCCCCTCGAAAATAATCTTTACAGTTAGGACTGTCATGTTAATTAATCACATGAAGAAATTACTAGAAAATATGAGAAAGAGCAGCCATCAGCAGATGTTGGTAACTCCACACAGAAGCTCACGTGTTTACTGTAACCATTGACAAAAACAGCTGATGCATTCTTGTAAGTTTTTAGCCAGGCACACTCATCAGTGGTATTACAGTTTTTCTCGATTGCTTACACACATTTTTCGGAATCAGTTCTCGAATTCTCAAAACTCTACACACAAATCTCCAAACCTCACACACAACGGGCAAAACTCCTCACTACCTCTGAAAAATGCACGTCTTGTCTCAAAACAATGTACTCTCTTCTAAAAAGGTCATTTTGTTCTCAAATGACACACACAAGCAGTCATTTTAATACACTCTTATGTGAACCATTGAACACTAATATGCACAAGGTAAAACTCTATACTGAACTTGAAACACAGTTTCTTCAGTGTTCTACTTACTAAAGAGGGTATTTTTCTGTAGTAAAATACCTAAGTATTGTTTTTACACTCTGAATACAGAATTTTACATATTTTTCTGACATTTAAAAAAATGCACTAATTTATTGTAAAATATTGGGTAACCACATGAAAGTGATGTCTTGTATAACATATTGAGTTCAAAAACTAAACAAATGTGTTTTCTCCTTGCATCCACACATTTTTTTTACCAATATGACATGCAATGTGTCCTTATGGGGTGATGATTTCAGATTGTAAACCGGTATGAAGAGAGTCTGCCCATGTGATGAGGAAGTGAACGGTTAAGTTTAGTATTTTCAATGACAATGTGTTCAATGTGACAACCAGGGATTTCCTTCATGAAAATTGTGTGTAATCCAGATGTGTAGTGGTTTGAAAAGAGTGTGTTTTAAAACTGAAATGTGAGTGTAAAGAAGGAATTGTGTTTAGTGTTCAGAGACATTGGTTAGGGGTGAGATGTTCAGAGAATTGTGTGTGAAGTACCAGAAATTGTGTGTAAGCATTCGAGAAAAACTGTAAGCTGCGTGTAGACCAGAAATGACCTACGCAACCCAGGTAGCTGAGGTTGCTGAAGAAGTTTTGCCATGAATTCGCTTTATTCGCTCAGGACGTGACATCGACATGTTTGATTTAGCTCTGGCTTGACAGTCTGGGACATTCACAAATATAAACATTCCAATTGGTTTTCTCTGTTCATTACCATAATATTAGCTCGACTTTTAATCGCTGAAATTTGCCCTGGTCGCTTTGTTCCTGGCGAATTCGCTTTGGTCGATTTAGTCACCGAGCCTCCGAGAAATAATGACTTCCGTCGCTCAAATAGTGTGGGACGTTCTTGGTGTACACATACATCGATGTACAGTACCCAAGTGCACAGGTAGAGATAAGATAAGAGATAAGAGATAAGATAAGAGACACTTTATTTTAGGGATACATCTATTAGCACTAATACATACAATGTTAATGCCTGCATTTAACATGTAGGGCATGTACTAAGCAAATGCTAAGGCCTACTAGGTCCTTACTAAGGTTAAATTGGTAATACGGTAAATCCCTTATTGTGCATGAACAACACATTTGCGAATACATGCGTAACAAATGTTTGATTTTGCTTTGTACATGCCTTTCAAGTTACTTATACAGGAACATTGTATGTATTAGTGCTTATAGATGTATCCCTAAAATAAAGTGTTACCGATATTTTTTGTATTCATTTTACTACCAGCGGAAATGTGTAATCCATATGACTGTAGTATGACTGGATATGGAGACAGATTATCCCCTGGGTACAATTATGTGTTACTTGATAGAGATGAATCGGATCCGCTTTCTCAGGTTGCTTTGGAGTTGCCTATAGGATATCACCATGAGGAGAGACTGGAGCATCAGTCTAGTGTCTGCCTAGTTTTTGTATAAGGAAGTCTTTGCTTTTTGTTTTTGTCAGTTGAAGTTTGCTTTGCTTAGCAATTACAGAAAATACAAATAATACAGTACATTTGAACCACTCCCTTATACTCATGCTGCAGACTCCCTGCTGGTCCTAACTACTGGTGATGTTACAATGAGCAGGGATACTTGACAATGTAATTGTGGTGATTAAGTGGTGGTGTGCAGGGTGCAATAATGGTTTCTGCAGATAGTAATCCCGGGTGGCTTGACTGTCCATTAGTCCTCGGAGCAGCTGGCACCAAAACAATGTCTTATCGAACTCAGCTGCCAATAAGGAACACATGCAAACACCCAGGGGCATAGCACCAAATAATTCTGGGTGCCATGCACAAGTGGATCACATAGGCCCTTCAGGCCCTTGGGTGCGCCAAGGGGCCTTTTTTTATAATAGCTCAGGGGTTCCCAAACTTTCCCAAGACAAGGTCCCCCATATACCGGTAGATTCCAGCCAAGGCCCCCCTTACATGGGCCACACTATCTTTTTCTGAACACCTTCTTTCACAACCATCGTCTACAGTTTGTCTGTGTGTGAGTACCCCATTTGGATATATAAAATAACAATAATAGCAGTATTATTATAATAGGAATATTGTTCAGCTGATTTTTGTTTATTTTGGTGTAGGCTACATTAATTATTCAATTATGTGTTTTGTTTTGCTATACTTTTCTCTTCCAACTTACCGCTGACCCCCTAGCACCCGTTCGCTGCCCCCCACTTTCAAAACCACTGTAGTAGCTCAACCCCACTTGCAGCCCCACCACCACACAGTCCCTGGAGCCACCTGCCACGAGGACACGTAGCCTACAGTAGGGCTGGGCGATATGGAAAAAAACCAATATCACAATATGGATTACTTTATATCACGATAACGATATATATATATATATATATATATATCACGATATAGCACAATTACATACATTTTCAGTTATTCTCTTTATTTGCTCTTTATTTTTTCATTTTGCAAAACAACCTTTCTTTAGAATGGGTCTTTTTATTCTTATTTTCACAGTTACATTAACTTATAGTGTGTATTGTGACAATATGGAATGTAATTAAATGATATTCAATCGTATAAAATTGATAAAATTACTATCACGATATAAACGATATAGGAGAAAGGTCACGATATGCACTTTTATACCATGATAACGATATATATATCGTCATATTGCCCAGCTGTAGCCTACAGCAGTGTTTCCCAACCTTTTTTGTCTTGTGTACCCCCAAGCCTTTTCGTTGTGCCATGAGTACCCCCTAAGTCAAGTTCTATATCGCTTTCTCCATCCCAATGTAAATAAGCTCCATATATTTGTTAAAATGTATTTTTCTCAAGTACCCCCTGCAGTGTGCTCGCGTACCCCTAGTGGTACACGTACCCCTGGTTGGGAAACACTGGCCTACAGCATCGTTTTTATTTCCAAATCGGCATAGTTTACCGTGCAAGTGGCGGAAATGGCCCCTTGCAGAGTGCTAACATTTGGTGTGGGTAATGATTCTAATTATAGTGCTTTTGTGTGAATGTCAGCAAAAAAAAACGTGTGGCTGTGCTTGTCAGCTGTGCACAGCTGGCAGTACGTGTGTGCAAGGGTTATATAGCCTTACTGTATAATGGAAGGCTGTCTCTCACCATCTCTTTTCTCTCTTCTCTCTCCCCTCCCTTTTTTCCCTCCTTTTTTTCCCCCTCTCTTTTTCCACCTCTTTGCACTCTAGCGGCGGATGCGGTTCCGGTCCGGAAGGAGGGAGAGCAGGTAGGTTCTGTGCAGCGCAGACAAATGCAAACATGCAAAGACTATAGATTGACACATGGTTCTACTAAAACACACTTGACACATACAGTACTAACACACATTAGTTAGCCACATTATTGGCCAGGTGAGAGACATTTGGCTTGGAAATGCGCTTACTCAATGTCATTGCAGTTTGCAGGAGCTATCATTTTCATAGCCATCGGAAGGAAACATACTACAGTTGACTAATAATATTTATCATGCCGATAATAGGCTTCTTGCATATGCTTCATAATGCTACATATAGCACTGACACAGTTTAGTGACTCACAGGTAAGGACTCTAGGGCCGGGGCTATTTTGGATCTCATAAGCTGTTTTCAGGCCGAATGGTTCCAGGTGATGCTTCCTTCCTGCATCACTGGCACGGGAACCCAACGTGCTTATGGTGAAAGAATGACCCACGTTCATACCACATTGTTTATTTTTTACAGCATGTGTTCTTGGCTTGCATTGCGGATCAACTATTCAGTTCCAATATGCTCTGATATGTGGTATGAATGCGTCAGATGATGTGTTGGGTACTTGCCCTGGCATGGTTTTCTGCTGGCTTGAAAAAGCTAATAGAGATGTGCATCACTGTGTGATGTAGCACCGCATAGCAGAATGCATGTAAATTGTAAATGTGGTAGACGGTCAAACGCAAGCCCTACTGATGTACACAGTGAAGCAAACATGCAGCATAGGTGTTAGTTCTTACACTGGCCTAACCTATCAGCATCATGCGGATGTAGGGTGGCAGTAGTCCAAGTATTGCCTAGAATACGTTTAGGTGAATTCAGGCAAATTGGGCCACTTTTTTCCATTAACTTATATGCAAAAAGTGGCCCAATTTACCTGAACTCACCCCATATGTGAGACAATACTTGGTCTACTGCCACCCATCTGCAGCCTAATCTCAGTGAGGAATGTTGAATCTTATGGTCTGCGCTCCAAAGGCAATTTGTTACTCTCTGTCCCTTGCTTTCGTACAGAGCAGGGGGAAAGGGCCTTTGTGTTTTCTGCACCTATATGGAACAATTTACAAAAGGACTCGAAGTTAACAGATCTGATTCCATTGAGCGATTTTAATTCCAAGATGAGATCACTTGAGACTGACTCCCTTCTCTGTAACTGTTTTAATTGATTTGTTATTGCGTCATTTGATTTGTCATTTTAATGCAACTGGAATTTTATTTTGTAACTTGTGCCGCCACTTAGCCAGGACACCCACCATGTAAAAGAGATTTTTAATTTCAACGGGTTTATTTTCCTGGTTAAATAAAGGTTAGATAATTAAAAAAAAATGAATTGTATGACACTGTCTCTAAACCATCATAAAAAGATACATAGCCCCTCGCCACATAGGCCTACACTTGCTGTGTTATTGTGCAGTGCGTTCTGAGCAGCACTTTTACAGAAAGCAGCTGTAGCCAGTCAGGAGATACAGATACACACAGTGGCTGTCTCTTTTTATTACAGTATATACTGTGCAGGAAATGGTCAAAAAAGGTACTGCAACTATGCTGCTCATTGAAACTGGACTGCCTATTGCCAAATTTGATCTTTACATGAACGTTTACGAAGTAATACAAATCTCACACAGTGTCCCTTTAAATCCATTGCTACATCCATTGCTACATGTAAGCCATCCCTGGTAACATCATGTTCATCTCAGTAATGCCAAACAGTATACAGTGACACAACAATCAAGTGTGGGTGTCCTATGGCAGCTGTGCAGACAAACCCAGAATATCCTTCATCATGGC
>NC_085876.1:36265603-36280603 GCF_034702125.1 Engraulis encrasicolus
AATGCACTGCGCTGTAGCTTCCACAGAAGTGCTATAAATTTGTCTTGGTAGCTCATTAGGCAGGTTCTGCTGGAGCGGTCATAATCGAGAGTAGAGGAGAGGGAGAGCCGACAGAGCTCACTTCCTGTGTGACTGTGGCTGTGCTGCACTAAGCCAGTAACTGAGGAGCACCAATGACATTCAGATGACCCATGCTATTGAATTTCCATTTTTTATTTTACACAGTTATAATCATTTCAAGTGGGTTGTACTTCTTAATGCAGAACACCACAGTATGGCTATTACTGCAGGATTTAGTGCAATGAAGGCAGTGTTTTGGATAAGTGTGTTGCAGTGTACTGTACAGTTTTGTTTTGATAAGGGAAGGGTCTCATTAGATTCTGTTGAAGCGACTGTAATCGAGAATAGAGGAGCGTAGCTCAGTTCCTGTGTGTCTGTGTCTGTGTCTGTGAGTGTGTCTGTGCTGAGGCTCTGCCTGTGAGTGTGTTTGTGTCTGTGTGTGTGTCTGTGTCTGTGCTGAGGCTCTTGCCTGTGCGTGTGTCTGTGTGTATCTCTGTCTGTGCTAAGGCTCTTGCCTGTGAGTGTGTCTGTGTCTGTGTCTGTCTCGGTGTCTGTGCTAAGGCTCTGCCTGTGAGTGTGTCTGTGTCTGTGTCTGTCTGTGTCTGTGCTGAGGCTCTTGCCTGTGCGTGTGACTGAGGAGCAGGAGTGACCTTCAGATGACCAGCGCTATTGATCAGTGCTGCTAGGCTGCTGCTGCCGGCAGGCAGGCGAGGCGCGGTGCACTGTGTCTTCCTGGTGCTCTGACAAGGCTGTTTACTACCTCGCAAAATAAAAGCCCCGTGCCATCCTTCATTAGCGCTGCTGTCGGACAAATGGCTGGCTGCTGTTGCTGTGTGTTTGCGCACGTATCGGTTTTCAGTTGTGATTCATACGTTTTTTTTTCTCCAAAGATATGAATCATAATGCTTCCCCAACTCAACTGCAGTGACGACTACGAAAGTAAATAATGGCTATTGCTCTATGCAGTACATTTTCCCATGCTTTGAGCAAGCTGAGCTTCTATGGATGCATATAGTCAGGCACGTTTTTTTGACAATGTGTGCTTCATATGTGTTTAATACTGTGCATGGAGCTTTATAAGCTTGCAAACTGAATCTCAATTTAAAACAAGCAATAACAAGCAAGAAAACACTAAACTCTTATTCAGAAGGCACAAGAAGTCAAAGAGCAATTTGATTTTGTAGCCCAATTTGAAACGAAAAGGAAATGAGAGGACATGAAAAGAAAGGAAATGGGAAAGAATATACACAATTCCTTGAGGGAATGAATTACCTATATGCTTTTAAGGGTAGGTTACCTTCACTCCAAAACTGGTGTCCTGATTTACTTTATCAGTTCCTTCAGGACTAAATATGATGAGGACCCTGTCTCCATATAGGCCTATATCAGACAGGGCTATTTCTGATATGCCAGGTTTTCATATTAGCATAAATGAATTTAGTCCCACGAACAATTTCTATATTTGTTTTTCTCAGAAAGTTAGAGCTGTGCGGTATATTATGCATCTCAATGGCTTTCTAGTTGATTTTAAGTATTGCATGTAGCATGTGCAGAGTATAGAATCTTTTTTTTTATAGCTATGGCACATTTTGGCTTAACCCATAGTTGAGTTAAACAACTGTATGTTCAAAGTATAAATTCACTCTTAACCTGATTTTTTGTCCTTTCTGTGACTGTGGTGAATTTCACAGAGGAAGAAGGTGAGCACATGCAAGAAAAAAACATACAAACAAACATACAAACAAACACCACAGGTAGTAGGCAAGCATAATAAGTATGGAAGAGTTAGTCTGCACATTGCTCCGCTGTAAAAGACGTTTTTTTTTCATTTTATAGAAACGTTTAAGGATCCACTGTGGTAGTATATAAGTAAAGCTTCTTTGCACAAAAATAGACCTGAAGTGTGCGGATTGTCTTCTTTTTATACAGACATTTCTACTGAATCCTGCACCTTCTAAACAGATGAGCGGTGGCCTATCACAACTAAAACATCACCATTAATTTCACCGTGATTTTAATCCCTCTTTGGCTGTCCTGGTTGTCGGTCCCCTTCTGCTCTCCTCCGCTCTCCTCTGTCCTCCGCAGTGTTCATCTCTCCTTCTCCTCACCTTTCCATCCCAACCTGTTTCCTATTTTAACCTCCTGTGTTTGTGAAACGGGCCCAGGCAGCCAGCCCCCCTGTGGGTTAGGTCTGCATGTTGAAGCTGTTCTCCCAGCTGTTCTCTTCCCTACTCCCCAGTCCCCTCGGTGACCGCTGTCAGCGCCAGTCTCTTCCTATCAGCCTACAAACTAATTGTTACCACAGGGGTCCTATTGGTCAGTGACAGGGCCGGTTCTAGTCAATGTTGTGCCCCTAGTCGAGCACCCCTCATTCCTTTGTGTGCATTTAGAAACTGGCCTCTGTCAGAATCTGATTGAGCACAGCGGATGGCCCCTGGGGGAGCCTTGCACACCGTAGTTGGTCCTACTGTCAAGTGTGCTGAATTAACACCTTAGAAATTGCACCTCCTCCCCACTTATTGCCCCCCCCCTTGTACACACTGTATGAGTGCCCATGAATAATCATTGTCTATGTGAAGTTTCACTTATTTAGCTTACTGTAGGTACTATTCTAGTTCTATCCCCTTGGCGCCCCAAGACATATGGTGCCCTAGGCGACCGCCTTGTCTGCCTATGCCTAGTGTAGCACCAGCCCTGGTCAGTGATGGGCAACCTGTATTCAGCTACAATCCAGTGCCTCATATTCCAAAGGATCGAGTTTTACCTCTCCAATTGGGCAATCGCCTGGTTGATTTGGACAGGTGAAACCTGGATATTTGGAATATGTGGCACTGGATTGTAGCTTCTGAATCTAGATGGCCCATCACTGCTTTTGGTTGGGGTGCAGCGGTTGGATTACTTGCACACATGCATGCACCCAGTATCCATGGCCCACCCAGGTTGGAATCTGACCCCACTGCAAAGCATACACAAAGTGAAGAAAGCCCGAAAGCCCATTGGGAAGCTCCAACTCCCATTGTCATTGTGACACAACACTCCACAGCACACACGTGTTTACTGCACACTGCACACAACGAAATTGCATTTATGACTCACCCGTGCAAGGGGGCAGCCCCAACTGGCGCCCCTGGGGAGCAGTGTGGCGGGACGGTACCATGCTCAGGGTACCTCAGTCATGGAGGAGGATGGGGGAGAGCACTGGTTGATTACTCCCCCTACCAACCTGGCGGGTCGGGAGTCGAACCGGCCACCTTTGGGTTACAAGTCCGACACTCTAACCACTTACCCACGACAAACACTCTCTCTCACTCACTCACTCACTCACTCACTCACTCACTCACTCACTCACTCACTCACTCACTCACTCACTCACTCACTCACTCACTCACTCACTCACTCACTCACTCACTCACTCACTCACTCACTCACTCACTCACTCACTCTCTATCTATCTATCTATCTATCTATCTATCTATCTATCTATCTATCTATCTATCTATCTATCTATCTATCTATCTATCTATCTATCTATCTATCTATCTATCTATCTATCTATCTATCTACACACATACACTGGCTTTTTCTCCCCAGCTGTTCTCTTCCCTACTCCCCAGTACCCTCGGTGACCGCTATCAGCGCCAGTCTCCTCCTATCAGCCTAAAAACTAATTGTTACCACAGGGGGGCTGTTGGTTGGTTGCGGTGCAGGCAGGGGGTTAGATTGCTTGTGCCCAGGGGTTAAATCGGGCCAGGGCTGTCCAAGGCTGAGCCCCGCTGGCCGAGACATGCCAACATGTAAGCTCATGCTTCAAGATGATGATTCAACAGCAGCGATATTTCCTATTTCACACTTTTCTGCAATAAAGCTTATTCGCCCTGACCTCAGGTCATAGACACCCGCCACATAGCAAATTCCAATTTAACCTCTGCATGAATGGACAAGTGCCCATGGCCAACCAGGTTTTAATCTTGGGAAAGCGTGGGTTTACTCCCAATACAGCACACACACACACACACACACACACACACACACACACACACACACACACACACACACACACACACACACACACACACACACACACACACACACACACACACACACACACACACACACACACACACACACACACACACACACACACAAAGCCTGCCTGTCTTATGAAATAAGGACCGGCAAAGGCTGTATAATTGAACACAATGACAGTCAATGTTTGAATGTGTTTCCTCAAAGCATCTTAGTTTTACTGTACAATCAGTGAAGAAAGACTCTTTTTTGGAGCTTACAGCGATTTTATATTTCATCCAAAAGGCTTTTTTGTTGTTCTGTCCTGATGCTGGGCCAACTGAAGAAACATTTTGGATGAAATAATGAAATGTATTCGAGCTCCGACTTACTCTACAGGCATACTTGTTGCCTCCAGCACTGTCACTCTCATGTTTTCTCTCCTCTCTCTTTCTGCGCCTTAGCAAGGACGAGCTGAGTTCTCATGGGAAGGAATCAATGTAAGTTTCCTTTAGTGTTGCATAATATTAATATTGACACTTTCCCCCAATAATACTTACCGCTCACTCAATGAACTCCTTACAACACAGATAGTGATCTGGGTTGTACCTCGTTCCTACCTCACAGGGAACAGTGGTAATATCCATAAGCTTGCATTTCGAAGCAAAAAAGTACATTTTGCGGTGTGAATTCAACACTTAGAAAGTGGAATTTAACACTCCTCTATTAGCTAGTCCCAAAACGATACATCAAAATGTACTGGATGTTTAACATTCAATGTTACGGTGTGTACGTTTCCTTTAGTTCAGGGTTGCTGACAGCTTTGGCTGGGCCCAGGACAAAGTCATGTGAAAGGCCCCCCCCGCTCGATACATGCAGTACCCAATTCTGAGCCCCCTCTCTTCCTGGGCCCGGGACAACTGACCCCTGTGTCCCTCCCTGTCGGCTTCCCTGATAACATTAATATCTCTAATAATACATCCTGCTAAGTCCATTACATTTTTACAATAGGCCTACTTGTAGATAGTGTGTGGCATGTCCCATAACGTGCGTTGTACCTTGTTACTTCCGCACAGGGAACAGTGGCACAAAACGTATATTTACACGTACCGCCAATAATACTTCCCGCTCACTTGATTAACTCTTTACAATATAGATAGTGTGGTTTATCCCAGCTATCTGTGTTGTACCTCGTTCCTCCCTCATAAGGAACAGTGGTTATGCTGTACCCATAAACTTACATTTCAAAACAAACAGCACACAGCAAATGTTGTCGTGTTCATTAATTCAACACTTTGAGGGTTGAATTAGAGTCTAATAGGGTTTTCACACCTGGTCCCTTTCAGCCATTTAAGTGAACTCAAACCTGTGACTCAGCATTTTCTGTGCATATGTGAATGCCAGACCCCTTGGAAGTGAACTGTACTGAGACCTTCATTGACGTGGTCTCAGTGAGGTTAGCTTATGAGTCCTGACAACTAGATATCATCACTCAAGGACAGCTCTAGAGGACTGGGTGTAATCAAAAATAGGGCTGACACACACAAAAAAAAGCTTACGTAATAGGACCAGAAAGAGCAGCCAGTTCTTTCTGTAATACGCTCACAAAATGAACAAAAACAGAACTGAGTCCTTTTGCTGCCGGTTCACTTTTTGGTCCACTTAAAGAGGACTGAGTTTGGTTCACTTCAAGTGGAAATGCTGTAAGAGTTGAATTAATGGCAACAAAATGTACAGTATGTTCAGCTATACATATCTCGCTGCTCTCAAGGCGTAGAGTTTAGAAGTCTGTATCAACACTGTCAACACATGAGACTACAGTATAACAAATTGGTAGCACAGCATATCACCTCCCACCTGAAGCGCTCCATGGGACATACTTGACGTCAGAGAGCGGACAGACATTAATCAGAGATAGGGCGAGGACATTAAACTGTCCTCCTACAGCTAACTGTCCTCCTGCAGCTAACGGCTCTGACACATTCGGTTCAGCCGAGGACTTGCGTACCGGTACAGTATGTGACATTGCCTGACCTTCACAGCTCATCTCCCCGTACTTGAACTGAGATGCAGTGAGTCATTGTACTGGCCACTAGACACTACGAGGAAAGTCTCTCATTTCTCCATCGCCGAAGCTGTAAATATATTGTAGGTACATACAGTATTCATTAGTTGGCCTAACACAGCCTTCTCCAATTTGAAGTGCAACAACTCTCCCTTGAGTCAAGGTTGTTGTTATAATAAAAAACCCTTTATTTTACATTGGGGTAAATAAACTTAAAAACGCCAACCAGTTTCAACCGTCTGGCTTTCATCAAGGCGTGGTTCCGAACCACGCCCTGACGAAGGCCAGACAGCTGAAACCAGTACCACTACAACCTTGACTCGAAGGAGAGTGCTTTGGATTCAGTCATCTTTCTATGAAGAAGCCTTAACAGGATCAACCAGATGCACCCCTTCTACCTGGAGAAAAGACTGAGCGCTCGTTATCATTTTCCTTTTGCCTATAAGTCCAACAACTTTCTGAGGATGAATTTAAAAAAAATGTTTGAGTGACATTGTTTGAAGTAACAAATAAGTTCTGCTGCGCAGGCTTTTTTAAAAAAAAACACAATTTTTTCCATTGATGCATAAACATTATTTTGACATCTACTATCATTGTTGTGAGTATGTTGGGGAACTTTCTGGCTGCAAGAGGGGAGAGCTGGCCAGATGTCCTGATAAAGTGATGAATGAAATGTGACTGATTGAAATGTACTCTGAGATTAACGCCATCTGTTTTGCCCTTTTCTCTTTCTCTCTCTCAACTCGCCCTGTTCTCGCTCTGTCTCATGGGCCTTTGGTCCGCCATACCTTTTAAATGTGCTCTGTGTCTCCTCTTTTCTTTCTGTCTTCCTCCTCTTGTCTTCTCTCCACACTGCTATCTTTGTCATCTACATACCTTTCTTTCTTTCTTTCTTTCTTTCTTTCTTTCTTTCTTTCTTTCTTTCTTTCTTTCTTTCTTTCTTTCTTTCTTTCTTTCTTTCTTTCTTTCTTAATTGCCTCAATCCTTCCCCCTTCATTCTCTGCAATTCCTTCTGTTCCTCATCTGGGGCATTCCTTTTTTCCCTCTCCTTTTCTACTGCACATTTGCTTCCCTTCCTTTCTTCCTCTCTTCTTCTCTCTCCCTCTCCTTGCCGCTTCTTCTCTCCCTCTTCCTCCCCCGGCAGCTCTCCATGGAGGACACCACCTCCATCCTGCCCCGCCTGAAGCGCAAGTCCAACCCCTACGGCATCGGAGCTCTGGCTAAGTCCTCTCTGACAGGTGTGTCAGGTGTGTGTCTGTCCCAATGGCTGGTAATCGCCCCCATGTTGGCTCCAGAGCAAGGTGGAGAGAGAGGAGGGTTTGGAGCCAACATGGATGCCCCAGTGGGTCCCCCCCTAACCCCCGAAACCTTTCACCTTCCTCACCCACACCCCCACCACCCGTTCTCAGTCTCTCTTGCTTTCATGACAAACGCATGTCAATGGCAGCCATGTTGCTGGCGGCCATTGACAATGATGATGAGAGACGAAATGGTATGGAGATCAGATCCAGTACCATCTCCGCCAACCACCCCCCCCACCCCCACTACGAAATCAGTCAAAAGCAAAGCTATCAGTCAACCAGTGGTGTAGTCTATGTAGAACGCGGGTATAAGGAGTATACCCACTTCTAAATTTCAGGGATTTCAGTATACCCACTTAAAATTGATTGATCCATTATTTTGAATGGCACAAATATATACAGTATACCCACTTCAAAAAATGCTCACATATACAGTATACCCACCATAAAAAAGTAGACTACACCACTGCAGTCAACTACAAGCTAATGTAAGTGCTGACTTTTACTGATACACGTCGCACGACTACGTATATGGGTCGCCTGCTGGGAACAAGTGAGTGAAGGTGTCCATCCTGGGTTCAGAAAGCTGAAAAGCCTCCGTGGTTCTTTCCACTACAGGTGACTTCCCTCAGTAGCTGATTCTAACCTGCCTTGAGCACTCATTGTGACCATACGATTGGTTGGATCAAATTTGTGGATAGGCTTTTACTTTCTGAACCTGTGATCTGAACACATGTGGAAGTGAGGTGTCCTGTTGTGATGTGGAATTTCATTTTCGTTTCAGTTCAGTGCAATCGTGCAAGTTTCAGTTTCGTCTGAGTTTAGTGCAGTCCTAGTGTGTGGATGTTGTGCAGTGTCACTGTGTGTGCTGTTGGTGATGGTATCATGTGTTTGGTGTTCTTCTCTGTGTATATAATCACTTTGATACAAGTAAACCCTTTGTTCAGGTTTGAGTTTTGTTGAGAAGCTGATGGTAGACAAAGATGAGTAATGCTAAGTAGTTTTCTTGTTGTTGTATGCAACAGCAAATTTTGAGAGACATTCAACTTACGAACCCCCCTCCAGCATCACATCACATCATCAATTACTCCTCCCTTTAAAAACAAGATAGGAGCTATTTTTCAAAAGGGGAAGTGCATTGTCTTGTGTGACAGCAGAGACATAAGGGGCAAAACAAAAATAGAAATACTATCTGAGAGACCAATTTGTTCTGCTCATGGCCTTTGAATCTCCCCAACGCTAATGCATCTGCGTCAAATGGTCCTGACCAACACACATTTGCATTTTAATGAGTCCAACCCACCCCCCCCCTCCAGCACATCTCCCCAATACACCCACCGACCCCCAGCATCCCCCCCCCATCGCAACAACAGTGATGATGCTTTTGATGTTTTCCTTACCCAATCCCGCCAATTATTCATTTGTGTGCGCTGTATAATTAATCATGTGTTATAAATTAATTTCATGACTAAATGCGTCTAAATGGAGTCCCCCCCCACCACCACCACCACCACCACCACCACTACCACCACCTCCTCATGCCTATCTACCAATCGGTTCTGGCTGACTGGCCTCCGCCTCAGCCTTGCTCCATGCTGTGTGCCATGGAAAAGAAAAGGTGCAAGATATTCGTCAACTCAACAAGGCTTGACAGATTCAGGCGGTTTCCATTGGTGCCATCCGCTCTCATTCTCTCACCCGACATCACGGGCACTTCTGTCATGCATCACTTGTGGCATGAGTCACAAGTGTGTAACGAAGAGATAAATAAATGCACAAAGAAAGAAAGAAAAATGACAAATGCTGGGCAGCAAATCGCCCAACAACTCCCTCCCCATCATCTCTCCCTTATACTCCCCTGATCCTATATGAATCAGCACTGTTCCTGTAAAGATGTGTCTTTAGACTCACGGCCTTATCTTCCCCTCCCTCCCTTCCTCCCTCCTCTCTTCCTCCTTCCTTACTCCTCCTCTTTGTCTTCCGCCCCCCTCACCCTCCTCTTCTTCTTCCTCCCTCCTCTCTTCCTCCCTCCTTACTCCTCCTCCTCCTTGTCTTCCGCCCCCTCATCCTCCTCTTCTTCTTCCTCCCTCCTTACTCCTCCCTCCTCCTCCTTGTCTTCCGCCCCCCTCATCCTCCTCCTCTTCTTCTTCCCTCCCTCCTCTCTTCCTCCCTCCTCCTTTACTCCTCCTCCTTGTCTTCCGCCCCCCTCACCCTCATCTTCTTCTTCCTCCCTCCTCTCTTCCTCCCTCCTTACTCCTCCCTCCTCCTTGTCTTCCGCCCCCCTCACCCTCCTCTTCTTCTTCCTCCCTCCTCTCTTCCTCCCTCCTTACTCCTCCTCCTCCTCCTTGTCTTCCGCCCCCCTCATCCTCCTCCTCTTCTTCCTCCCTCCTTACTCCTCCTCCTCCTCCTTGTCTTCCGCCCCCCTCATCCTCCTCCTCTTCTTCCTCCCTCCTCTCTTCCTCCTCCGTCTTTTCCTCATCCTCCTCTTCTTCTTCCTCCCTCCTCTTCTTCTTCCTCCCTCCTTACTCCTCCCTCCTCCTTGTCTTCCGCCCCCCTCCTCATCCTCCTCTTCTTCTTCCTCCCTCCTTACTCCTCCTCCTCCTCCTTGTCTTCCTCCCCCCTCATCCTCCTCCTCTTCTTCTTCAGGTGTGTCCCGTTCCATGAAGGACAAAGTCACCAAGCCCACAGCCATGGCCCAGGGCCGCGTTGCTCACATGATCGAGTGGCAGAGCTGGGGCACGCCATCCGCCGGGCCCGAGGGGGGGGTGGGCCAGACCAACCTCAACCGGGAGAAGGAGAGGCGGCTAGAGAACGACGCCTACAGTGACCTCAGCGACGGCGAGAAAGAGGCGCGCTTCATGGCCGGTGAGCAGTGGCAGTGTTGATGGCACATATGATATATAATATGAAAACTGAAAGAAAAGTCTGCGACACCAAGCTCAATCCTGCACCCAATCTTTTTTGAGACGGATGTGTGTGTTTTCTCTTTTTTTACATATAGGCCTAATATAATAATAATAACAATAATAACAATAATCCCGTAATACCAGTAATACCAATAATAATAATAATAATAACAACAACAGCAGCAACAACAGCAACAATAATATATTTTTTTACAATAATACATTTTTAATTGATTGGTGGATTGAATTGATTTATTTCAGATGACAAATACAAATAATATCAATAAGGGGGAAAGAAACCCCACTTAATACATCTGAAAAGGAGTGGGACGAGGCATAGCTTATTTACTTCCACCCTCTATGTATCAAACTACAACACAAATTGCGTAATACACACCTCAATATAATTCCAAACTATGCCATACAAGTTACTCATGCATATACATCCATTGTCAACAAGAAAACAAACTAAACAACAAAAAAAACAACAGCTACTACAAAAACAAACAGCAAAACATCACAACATGTTTTCATGCATATAACGCCTGAATATTGTCAGTTTATACTTGTTCTTAAATAGCATTTTTTAATTGCACATTCAGAGCATTCATCATTCTTACTCCACTAACTGATACACAGAAACTCCTCATTGTTGTTCTATTCCTTATCCTTTTAAAGTTATATCCCTCTTAAATTATAGTGCACGTCTTCTAAATTAAACAATTGTTGAATGTTTTGGGCAACTTGTTATTTTTTGCCTTGTACATGAGTTGTGCCGTATGGTATTGCACAATATCAACAATAGTTTAAATCTTTGACATCAAAAATAGTGAATGAGTATGGTCCATATATTCACAACCAATATGCAATGCCTCTCCTTCTGCAGCTTTTTCAAAATCTTATTTAAATATTTTTTTAGTTAAACTGCACATTGGAGACTGGTCAAACGCAATTTCAAACTTCTGTGCTAACCCTGTTACATAGATTTTTGACAATAAAGTACACTTGACTTGACTTGAAAATCTGAGCCTGCCTGCTTGCTTTTGTCCCCTGCTCTCCCAGGCCTGATGCAGCAGTTTGCCATCTCTGAGGCCACGTTGATGGGCTGGAACTCCATGGAGGGAGAGAGCCTGACGGGTGTGCGTGCCGACTCCAACCAGGGCAGCGTGGCCCACCTGAGCGAGGTCAACCAGGACAGCATCACCAGTCGAGGTAAAGACACACACGCACACACATACTGTATACACACACACACACACACACACACACCTGGTCAACCAGGACAGCATCACTAGTCGAGGTAAAGACGCACGCACACACGCACGCACGCACGCACACACGCATGCACGCACACACCTGGTCAACCAGGACAGCATCACTAGTCGAGGTAAACATGCGCACGCACACATACTGTATAGGGTCATTTCACGTGAAATCAGACACTTTGGGACCCGACCGACCCGGATTTCAATCATACTTGGTGGTGCTTTTTCGAAAAAAAAAAAAAAAATAATAAAAAAAAAAATATAAAAAATAGCCGAGGTCGCCCCCCAGAAACTGGCTTGGGTTTGAATCTGACACTGATATTAAGGGAGAAACAGACTAGGAATGGTTCACATGTGAGGGTAGGTCATATCTTAGCCTTGAATATATCAGTCAGTGTTAGTCACAAAAGATGCCTGGGGGGTATTGTTTGAATGCTCTTTTTGGCTCTACATATTACACATCTGCTTGGAATACAAACAACTATAGAATATGATTATGATAAATTGAAAATTAAAAAAATGAATATCTAAAAAACTTATTTTAAAATGGCAGTTCCTTGTCCAAAAACGTAGCTGGCATGTCATTAGCAACACCTCAAATGTGCGTGTTCGGTTCTTTATTCATTTTCAGAGAGAATTTTGACTCCCAAAAAATATGGATCATATAGACCCACTTACTAACTAATATGGTAATACATATGCATCACATGACAAAACCAAAAACAAAAACAAAAAAATGGGTCAGTTTCATGGTCCCGTTTCAGAAATGAGGCAGATTCTTTATACACACCAAATGATGATTGTGAATGTTTGAACATTCTTCTCTGTGTACTGTGACATCTTCCCTTTACCGTACTTTAAAGAGATAATCAATGGCCCCTTTTACTCCCCTTTCCCCTTCTTATTATATTTTTTTTTTTTACTTTTTTATTTATTTTCTATTCCCATTTTTTTTTATTTTTCTTTTTTTTCCCCTTATTTTCTCTTTTTCCTTATTATTTTTATTATACCTTTTATCCTTTTTCTTTTATTATATTATTCTATTTTCCTGTTTTGTTCATTTTTTTTTTTACTTTATACCCTCTTCTTTTCTTTTATTTTATATCTTTTTATATTGTGTGTTGTGTTTCTTTTTTCTATACTCCTTTCTTTTTTTCTTTTTTTTTCTTTTTCCTTTATTTTTCTGTTCCTTTCCCTTATTTTTTCCTATCTTATTTTCCTTTTCCTATTATTTTTTTTTCTTTATCTTTTTTTTTTATTTCCCCTTTTTATCTATTTTTTCCCCTTATAATTTCTACCCTTTTTTTTATTTTTATTGTTTATATTTATTTCCTTTCTTATCCCTTATTTTTATATTTCTGCCTTTTCTTTTTTCTTTCCTATCTTAATTTTTTTTTTTCTTTTCCTTTTTTGTTTACTATATATATTTTATTTTTACTATTTTTATTTATTTTATTATTTATTTTATTATTATTTATATATTTTCTATTTTATTTTTATTCTATTTTATTACTCTCATTTTGTACTCTACCAGTGCATTTGAAGCACAGCTGTGTCTTTTGTAGATAATGTATAAGTACGTCCCGTTGCCGTTATAGGTTCCATACCAGAAGCACATCCTGATGATCCATGACAAGTTCTATTGGTTGAGGGAAAGTGAAGGATGGAGATGGTCCTTGAGGATGCAAGAAGTTCAGTTTCCACCTCCTCCAGTGCTCGGCATACATTCCTCACACATGCTAGGCACCATTTTGCCATCATATACAGCTAACAACATACCTTGATGCTTGAAAATGTAACACATTCTTTTACTGAGGGCCCCTAACTCTTTCAACTATGCTTCTCAGATTGCTGAAAATGGCCTAACTTCACTGTGTCCATGACAATGGGCAGATGCTGTGTAGGTTTTGAGTACCTGCACTAGTTCTTGCAGTTCAACTTTAACAGGTTCTCAGCTTCTGATGGTACATCTATGTTGTGGCAAACTGGCAATGGATGTTCTTGAGAGAGATGCGCATCATGATGTGAGAACCTGTTGAAGAGGTTTGATCTGCAAGAACTATTCCAGGTACTCAAAAACTACACTGCTTCTGCCATAGTCAATGGACATGTAGGGCCATTTTCCGCATTCAGAGGAAGGAGTGGAAAGAGTGATGCTCAGTAAAGGAATGTGTTCTATTTTCAAGCATCAAAGGGTTATGTTTTAGCTGTATATGATGGCAACTGGTGCTAGCATGTGTTGAGGAGTGTATGCTGAGCTCTGGAGAGGTTGAAACTGAACTTCCTGCATCCTCAGGTCCAATTCTCCATCCTTCACTTTTTTATCCCATTCAGACCAGATAGACTTGTCATGGTTCATCAGGATGTGCTTCTGGTGTGGAACCTAACTGCAACGGGATACTTATACATTATCTACAAAAGACAAACAGTGCTGCTTCAAATGCATGGTTAGAGTACAAAATGAGAGTGTAGCCATTGATTTCTCTTTAAAGTACGTAAAGGGTAGATTGAAAGGTAACAGAGATGGAAATGTTCAAACATTCACAATATCATCATTTGGTGTGTATTAATGGACATCTGCCTTAGTTTTCTGAAACCTGGGACCATGGAAACTGTCCATTTTTGTTTTGTTTTTGGTTTTGTCATGTGATTCTATTATGATATTACCATTATTATTAGTAAAGTGGTCTGTATGATGCCATATTTGTGAGTCAAATTACTCTTGAATGAATAAAGACCGAAACCAGTATTTGAGGTGCTTGCTAGATGACAGTGCCGGCTACGTTTGGACATAGGAACTGGACATTTTTAAAATATAGTTTTTTTAGGATATTCAATTGTAATTTTTCCTTTATCATAATTCATTATTCTGAGAGTTGTTGTATTCCAAGCTGATTGTGTAATTATGTAGAGCCAGAAAAGAGTTTCCAACAAGACCACTGGCATCTTTTTGTGACTAACCACTGACTGATATATTCAAGGTGAATATATAGTGTCGTTCCTAAATGTGAACCTTTTCCTAGTCTGTTTCTCCCTTAATATTAGTGTCAGATTCAAACCAATGCAGTTCTGGGGTGCTACCTTGCTACTAAAAAGGCACACCAAGTATGATTGAAATCCAGATCGGTCGGGTCCCAAAGCGTCTGATTTCACGTGAAATGACCCTATACACACACACACACCAACACACACACACCAGGGCACCATGGCCCATCTGAGCGCGGTCAACCAGGATAGCATCACCAGTCGAGGTGAACGCACGCAGGCACGCAGGCACGCAGGCACACAGGCACACACACACACCCACACGCACACACACACATCTGGTCAACCAGGACAGCATCACTAGTCGAGGTAAACATGCGCACGCACGCACGCACGCACACACCAGGGCACCA
>NC_085876.1:36285603-36308103 GCF_034702125.1 Engraulis encrasicolus
AATATTAACACCAGGGGTGCTAATAATTGTGACACACATTATTTGATGTCAAATAATTATTTCT
The DNA here is from genome assembly GCF_034702125.1 of Engraulis encrasicolus. Taxonomy (NCBI): domain Eukaryota; kingdom Metazoa; phylum Chordata; class Actinopteri; order Clupeiformes; family Engraulidae; genus Engraulis; species Engraulis encrasicolus. The sequence continues at coordinate 36,285,668 of NC_085876.1, forward strand.
TTATGTGGGATTTTTTCCCCACTGAATGAATGCACTTGTATTGAAGGTTGGATTTTTCTCTTTTTTTCCATTAAGGTCCCATATTATTTAGAAAAAAAATAAAATAATTGGAAGCTAAAAAACACATCTCAACCAGGGGTGCCAATAATTATGGAGGGCACTGTACTTACCACTCATGCATGCCCAATTACTGTCTGTATGAGTGACTTATAAAACGTGCTTTGCAATATACTAGGTCCTTTTTCACAATTATATTAATGATAACGTCCTCATGGGCAAAGCCTATATTTTTGATTACACACCTAACAAGTGATTGATTTTGCTTAACCTGTGAAGACTGATATAAATTGCCTGTTACAATAATGGCACGGACCAAGTTGTAATGTATTACTGGCACTGTGTAATATCATAGTAGTGTAGTACTATGGTAGTAAAGACTTTTATAATGATTATTGTAGTGTTCCCCTGGTGGGACGGTGTGCAATATGGGCTACCACATACAGTACCTCACAAAGTCACTAAAACAGTTGAGGCATGAACATGACAATCCCACATGGAAATGAAAACCTCACATTAACATGAAAAAAGTGCACTAACTTTCTTAGAGCTTGACATGGACAGTATGTATGAAACAAAGCTGGAAGATAGTACTTTTTGGTACTTTTGTTTTCACCATGTTCACCAATTCTCACAACAATCCCATATAATTTCACGAGTTTTCACAGGGGTCCACAATAACATATCTAAAAAAAAATCTACAATCTTAAGTCCCTTGCCCCTAGCTTTCAAAGAGATGTATGGATTGTTATGGATTGTCTTTGGCATGGATGGGGAACTTATGGTTCGGGGCTGTTAACGGCCCGTGAAGCCGTCTTATCCAGTCCCTGATGTTATTTTAATGGCATGCAGTTTCACGTCACATATGACTTTTTTTGTAAAGAAAGCTTAGAAATTACATTTACAAATTAAGTTCTATTTTCAGGGGACCTTACGAAAGTGGGGTCTATTGTAAAGGTGGTCGCCCTCAATATATGACTAAAGTGTGGGGGAAGTGGCCCCTCGAATGAAAAAGGTTCCTCGCCCCTGGTCTATGGTTATAAAGCTGGAACATACTGTACCATATTTTTATCCCAGCTTTTTTCCCTCACCACATTAATCTGAATTTCATGACATTGAACAGCTGGCTGCAATGACATCCAAAAAATTCTGCAATGAAGTCCCCTTGCCACAAGCTTTCCAAGAGCTTATTATGGACAATATAAGCAGGAACAGCTATTTTCAACTCCTGACTTTTTCAAACATGTTTACTAAGAATTGTATGACTTTGTACAGGGGGTATCAAAGTTATATTCCAAAGGTCTACCACACAACGTCTCCTTGCCACCACATTTCCAAGAGCTTGATGTAGAGAGTATGGTTCTTACACTGGAACATATAATTTCTGGTCCCAACATTTTTTCCCCACCATGTTAGTAATATGTCAAGATTTTGCTGCAATGATATATCCAAAAAAGATATGCACAATGTAAAGTCCACTGGACATTACTCCAAGAAGTTAATGTGGAGGAAGTCTATAGGGTTTCCACACTTCAACTACTTTCCCAAACTTTTTTGCCACCACGTCGAATAGTCACACTGTCATTGTGTGACTTTGGCACTGCAGTATCTTGTCATTATCTTGTCATAGTCTTAGAACAAAGCGTTGTCTACACACACAGCCAGCCACATTTCACCACAGCGGTTACTTTTCGTTAATCTCCACCCACACAGACATAACAGACATATAACAGCAACACTCCAAATCGGCTCCAAGAGTACAGGCTTTGGTCTGATTGATATTGTTTACTCTCCCCCCAGCTGACGGATGTGTGCTCACCTCCCGTTTGACAGCTGTTGGAGGTGTAACACGCTTTATTTACTGCTCACAATCGCGGCTTTGTGGAGGGAGGAGGGAGCCCGGGCTCTCGAAAGCAGGCAGTGGTGCCCTTTGGGCAGTGGGGATAATAATGGGTGGTGTGTGTGTGTGTGCGTGTGTGTGTGCGTGTGCGTGTGTCTGTGTGTGTGTGTGTGTGTGTGTGTGTGTGTGTGTGTGTGTGTGTGTGTGTGTGTGTGTGTGTGTGTGTGTGTGTGTGTGTGTGTGTGTGTGTGTGTGTGTGTGTGTATGTGTGTGTGTGTGTGTGTGTCTGTGTGTGTGTGCGTGTGCGTGTGTGTGCGTGCACAGCCAAGGAGAGACTAGGCAAACTCAATCACTGACCTGCAGCTGGGCAGGGGCAGGCCACAGGAAAAAAAACCTGTAATGGCTCGACATGTAGCTGATGACTTGCTGAAGTGTGTGAGGATATGACGAAAAGAAAACTGACAGAAGGAGAATAGCAAAACCTAAAGTGTCTTTTTTTCCAAAGGGATCACTGAAGATGGATTTTAACAATCATTACACAGGAGGATTGAAATTGGATTTCACACTTGATGGCTGGTGAAATCTGTTGTGTAATGCATAATGTTACGCAGTAAATTGACATCAAATCACACTTTGACTTCATACCAATGATGGCATTCCCCGACAAACTGCAAATAATTCACAAGTCATTTGATGAAGGGAATATTCTGTCCACTTATTGTTAATTCTTGTATTGCTACTCCCCTTCAACCTTTCACATTTCCAAGGTATATCAAGACTTACGTACCTACTGGTGGTAGCTATATTGAAATGCAAGATCTTGACTATTATTCCACTAACAGAACAACAAAGCGCCACAGTGGTCTCTAGCATAAATTCATACTCACGTGTAACAGTAAGCTGATGTATGACAGGTAATTAAAATGCTAATCAAGTGCCACCTTGTAAACATATAAATCTGAGCTGAGAGCTCAGCGGTATGAAGATTGAAAGGTCAAGGACAAAATCAAGGCTGGTGGAAACCATGCAAACATTGCTACAGTAGTATCTTGACTGTTGCACCAAGCTTGTAGGTACAGTAGAGCTCTCTCTAAGGACAATTTTGATGCAACAGCCAGGGCTGTAAAAAGAAGCATTTTTTCAATGATTACATGATTTACTGGGCAATAGACAATACATGTTTTTTGTTGTTGTTTATAAACACAGTGTTCTGAGGAGGGGCAAGACACTGGCCGCCAACCACGTGAGCTAATTTTTTGACAGACAGCGGTTTCCAACAATCAGAGGTTCAGTTGTGCGCAGACAGGGTCGCACAGCCAAGGGAGAACAAAAATTGAGAACCCATGTACAGGCAGGTGAGGTTGGCTAAACTGAGTTGACCATGACATTCAATGCAACACGCAACAACCCAGGCATTAATATCAATCTATGTAGGTAGCATGGAAGGCATCATTGATCATGGCACTAGTGATGACTGGTATGTTCTCTGTTCTGTTCTCTGAGTTGCCTACGATAAAAGCATCTGGCAAATGTAGTCTAATGTAATGTTTTGGGCAGGCCCACGATACATCAACAGCACAATGCCTGTACCTGTAACCCAGTGTTTCTCAAAGTGGGGCGTAAGCCCCCCTGGGGGGGCGCGGAGGCATCTCAGGGGGGGCCTGTGACATCTGATTTTGGGGTTTTTCCCCCAAGGAAATGATTTCCTGTCTCGCCAATAAGTCAATAAGTTTAAAGCCCTCACCAACATTATATTATTAATTGTCATGAATTTGAAAAGCATAGGAAATGAACACACATCTGCATTCAACTGCAGTCCCTCTTTGTTTAATATCACCAGTCACCTTTCCTTTGATTCTGTGCAGTGAAGAAAAAGTCTGAGGAAGGGCCAGGGTGGCCCAAAAGCATTCAGACCCTCTGAAGGGGGGAAGGATGGAAAAAGTTTGAGAACCACTGCTGTAACCCATTCCTGCTACTGATATGTCCCCTTTCTATTTCCTGTTGTGTTGTACCTCAGACCAGCCTCTGCACCACTCCACCGCCGATGTCTGGCCTCACACCTACGTCTCGCAGGGCCTCTACTGCCTCTCCTCGTCCGACGCCTGGGAGCCAATCAGCAACGACCCCTCGGCCCTAGCCTCTCCCGCCACTGGCTCCTACGTCCTGGCGGCGGGCGGGGCTTCCGGCGAGGGCTTCGAGGGGAACCATACCGGCCAGTTCCTGGCGCAGCCGCAGCTCACGCTGCAGCAGCAGAACCACCTGCAGCAGCTGCATCAGATCCACCAGTACCAGCAGCAGCAGCTCCTGCAGTACCAGCAGCAACAGGTAGGCCTACACTATAAACTACATCTCCCATGAGCCTCTGCATCACTAGGATTAAAGCCACACTTGACAATCGTCTTGAGGTTAATTAATCATCCTTGCGCCGCAGTATGGTTATCCAGAACCAGCAGCAGCTACTCCTACACTACTAGCAGCAGTAAAAATAGACTACAACTCCCATAAGCCCCTGCACCACCAGCATTAACAAGTAGACTACTCCCTCAATAGTTTTGGGAAGGTGGTTACTTTTAAAACGTATTGTACAATACACAACATACATCCTTGAACATGTATTTTGCAAAATATTCCATGAAGTTCATCAATGCTAATTAGAAATTAATTTCTTTAAGTTTACGAACAAGCTGCAATTACATGTTCTGTTTAGGTTTCTGGTAATGTGTAAAATTACCAACATTAGCGAGTGTGAATCGCGACAATACTGCCTTGTAATCTATTTCCTTTTCACTAACTGTATTCTGAGCACCACCTATTGCAACAGAAATATTGGACATTATGGAATACAGATTATCATGATTTGTTTTCAGAGTATGTATTGGTAACTACATGTATTTGGTTGCTCCCAACACTGCTTAATGCAATCAAAAGCATTCTTATTTCACCAGGGGTCATCTACTTTTTGACTACACAAATGTCAAAGTACAATTGATTTCCACTTGTAGCTGTTTTAAATAATATTATTATAATGTCAATGTTGCTGAGGGGCAAGGGTGAAGTCGCAGCAACCAAACGGTTCCCAAATTCAACTCCCCATCAATCACCAAGTGATCTGAATGTGTGTGCAAAACACAAGGACGTTAACATCCCACCATGTACTATTTGAAGGTTTTGTAGAGGAGGAATGTGTTTTTTTTCTCAATGCGGTTGGCAGCGGGTGGTGAAAACATGCTGATTACAGAGTTATGTATGTAATTATTGATATGAGCAGAAAGGACCTGCAAGGGGACTGCAGAGGATAATTAGCCTGAGGATAACACAGCGGGGTGGGCGGGATGCCTTAAAGGGACACTGTGTGAGATTTTTAGTTGTTCATTTCCAGCATTCATGCTACCCATTCATTAATGTTACCTTTTAGATGAATACTTACCACCAGCATCAAATTCTAAGTATTCATTATGACTGGAAAAATTGCACTTTTCATACATGAAAAGGGGGATCTTCTCCATGGTCCGCCATTTTGAATTTCCAAAAATAGCCATTTTTAGCTGCAAAGATGACTGTACTTGGAACATACTAGAAAATATTTGTTTCATACTTAGTAAACTTTCATGTAAAGATCAAATTTGGCAATAGGCAGCCCAATTTCAATGAGCAGCATAGTTGCAGTACCTTTTTTGACCATTTCTTGCACAGTGTCCCTTTAAATGACATAATTTATGTATGTTAACCTTTCTTGGTAACTCTTTATAATACTGACTCCTTGTTAGGCATTAGTTATGCATTCGTAAAGCATTATTGAAACCTTAGATAACCCTTTGTAAAACATTTGCTAACCATTATCTCTATTATTATTATTCCTAACTATTATTTCCCATTACTTAATCATTAACATGTACTGTTAATGTTGTTTTGATACTGATAGATGTTTGTGAGAGCGTCGTGGAAGGATTGGCAAATGACCCATTTGTCTATGGCAGGGGTGTCAAGCTCATTTTGGTTCAGGGGCAGCATACAACCCATGTGGACCTCAAGTGGGCCGCACCTTCGCAAAATAACCCAAGTCTATGGTCTATAATAATTTCTCTGAAGCTCCATTATTCTGAACAGCCAATAATCCAACACTTTGTCATTGAAATTACTTGGTCAATTTCTGAGGCTGAACAGTAGGTTGCGCTACACGTTAACACAAGCCATAACATTTAATTAATTTTCTTAGAAAATAAGGGGAAATTAATCATGCATAATTGATGATAGAAATAAAGTTTTGAGGTATTTTAGCAAAATATAGTCATTGAATGAAAGAGAGCAATGTTGAGTAGCAGGTGGAAAACCCGACAACATTAAAGGGACACTGTGCAGGAAATGGTCGAAAAAGGTACTGCAACTAGGCTGGTGATTGAAAATGGGTTGGCTATCGCCAAATGTGATATTTACATGAAAGTTTACGAAGTAATAAACAAATATTTTCTACTATGGTCCAAGTAGACTCATTTTTGCAGCTAAAAATGGCTATTTTTGGAAATTCAAAATGGCGGACCATGGAGAAGATCCACCTTTTCACATATGAAAAGTGCAATTTTTCCATTCATAATGAATTAGTAGAATTTGATGGTGGTGGTAAGTATTCACAAAAAAGGTAACATTAGTGAATGGGCAGCATGAATTCTGGAAATAAAGAACTAAAAATCTCACACAGTGTCCCTTTAACTAGATTACCTCCAAGGACATGTAAGGGAAATTGTTCCAATTTTTAAAGGTGGGGCCACAGGAGCTTCGAAGAAACGCACAGTTCATCCGTTGGTTTGTCTGATTTGCTTTTTTGGAGAGTGCCTACAATGTAGCACGTAGTCTGGTCTGTTAACTTTCTTCTCACCTTGAGATGTTAAAACTATTTGAATGCTAAAATCTCTTTCCTCTGCAGGGCCTGGAACATCGTTTCCACACCAACCCCCCCTCCTTGCAAGCCACGCCCAACAGCACCATCCACAGCTTAGGCCTGCCCACTCACCCGCGATTGGCTGACCTGTGGGCGTCGGCCCAGGTGGAGCCTCACCAGGTGGAGATCGTCGGCCAGATGGCCTCAGTGCACATGATGGATGGGGGCGTGGCCGAGGCACTGGGGGAGGAGTTTGACGTGGAGAGCGAAAGCACTACAGACCGGCAGGACGAGGAGACAAAGGTCAGCAAACGTTCAGGATTAGTTGAAGAGGAAGTCTGTCTGCAACCTGTTTTTAGTCATATTGCCCTGAACTGTCATTAGCTACAAATTGTGTCCGAAGTGGGATGGCTATCGTGAGACCCATCGGAATCGTAACCAATGTCTGTGAGCCGTAATTCCATGTGAGGGACCCCCAGGATTGGTGACCCTGGTGTGAGGGACCCCACCCAGCGGTGGGTGAAGCATAGATGGGGCACACTGGATGGGAGACACATAGATTGGGAAGTTGCGTGAGGGACACCATGATTGTGTGAAGCGAAGGGGAAGGCAGTGTGGCGGAGTGACAATCATTAGGGTTGTGGGTGTGTTCTGACTGTCACATCAATGAGCCTGGCTCTTTGGTGTAACGGACAGAGCCCCAGTTTACTACTTCAAAAGGTCTGGGTTCCAGTCCCAACTGTGCAACTCTACTCCCCTTCGCTCCAATCCCAGTCTAAATTTTTGACTTTTAAGGCTGATGCGAACAATAAACTACAACTCACCCATTACTTCAGTGTGACTTGGAGCCATCTGGCAGAAATTAGGTTGTGTGATATCCACAAGACTCCGTACAACAAGAGTCAGGGTTTCTTTAATCTTTAAAATCCATTGTGATACAGTGGCGCTAATGCCGTTCCTGTCCCATTTCAAAGTTTTAACCATTGGGGCTTTAAATATTGGATTCTTTTGTTTTATCCAAATCAATCCTTTTCACATTTCACCATCGGGAAGCTCTTCTCTTTGTAGATTCAGATTCTCTTTGTAATTCCAGAGCTAAATTAATGACATTTAATGTATTCTCTACATACTGTATGCTACGCAGAGATTCGTTAACCCTCTTTCAGAGCAAATATTTTGTGTATGCCAGATTTAGATGGGCAGGGTCCACTAGGCTACAAGTTATTGGAGGCCCCCGCAGAAGGCAAATTCAGTGTCAAAATGACATGGGAATGATAGGAATTAAGAATGACATAATTGTGGGCATTTTTTTCCAATTCTGCATCTTGTCACAATTCTGCAATTGTTGATCCCCCCTACCCCAGTCCCTAGGCTGTAGTTATATCTAGCCTGTTCCCCCCCTGTCAGGTGGGGGTCCCTAGGCTGCAGTCATATCTAGCCTATGTGTTAATCTGTCCCTGCGCCTATTAGATTTCATGTCACTGTCAGGCAATTCATGGGAAAGCCCATGTACTGAGCCGCTGCATTTCCAGCTAGTGTCTGAAAATGAATGGAGAGACTGCTATACTACAAAGTAGACACACAATTACCGCTTTCCATGACAGCTAGCACGACATTGACCCATAATTGGCTTCAGCTGCAGTGGCTGTCATTAAAACAATTTATGACCTGACAGTAAAACGCTGTTTTCTGACTGGGGGACCCAGCCAATTTAGTCACGTCGTCTGACTCAGAATTTTTGAAAAGGTCAAGCTCTTTTCTTTGCTTTTCCCTTCCAACGCAAGCAATATCATCCTCTCTTGTTAAAATTGTCACAAATGCTTGGTGATCAGCAATAAAAGTGGGTGCCACATCAAGTTTGAAAGTTATTAAATTCATTATATATTTTTTTAAATAAGCAATGTGTAAAAGTCAGTGGATTAGATGGCAAAAGAAACCAAGTGTTGTGCAAATCAACATAATGATAGCAGGTGTAGTGGAAGGACTAAAAGGGTAGTCACAATAGACGAAAGCATTTCAAATGCAGTACGTATCTCTGCTTCTTCCCCTCTCTTTCCCCCTTTCTTTATTTTGCTCTCCACACATCTGTCCCTCTACATTTTGCATCTGTCCATATGATTTCCTTGTATCACAGGTTTTTTTTCATAAATTACCAGGCCTTGACTTAATAAGATTTTTCTACCTTTCATGGGGGACCCTATCACATTACCATACTTCATTCTACCATTCTACCAGTAGCCTAAATCATGAATTCACTTGTTTATCCAACTCTGCTTCTTAATATATTATCATACAATATTATGTATTATATTACATTACATTACATTTCACTTAGCTGACGCTTTCATTTGTTCAAAGCGACTTACAACTTTTATTTTTCAGGGTATTGGTTACAGTCCCTGGAGCAATGTGGGGTTAGGTGCCTTGCTCAAGGGCACTTCAGCCATGGATGGAGATGTAGGGAGAGGTCAGGGGGGATTTGAACCGGCAACCCCTAGATTGAAAGACCAACTCTCTAACCACTAGGCCACGGCTGAACCCAATATATTATATAGTATTTATGATCAATGATTTACCCAACACTGCTTGTTAAGATATTATATTATTATATAACAATATGTATGATATAAATATTAATTATTAATTATTGATCTTCTGCTGCCTCCAGGACGAGGTGACGTTAGCTCTGGAGCCTCAGCTGGATTCCCCGCCCCCGACAACGACACAGCCCTCGCCGCGGGAGACCTGTAGCCCCTCGGCTGATGACGGCCCCGCCCCCGGCCCCCCACCACCACCATTCGCCGCCACTGACCTGGCCGCCGCAGCGCACACGGACCCTCCCTTTGAGGTCACTTCCTGTGTAGTTCGCTCCCTGGAAATGAAGGACGAGGAGGTCGTCACGACGAAGAAGGAGGGCTCTGCGGTTGCCGTAGCAACCAACTGACATGATGGGATGGGAGTAGGCCGCTCTAGGGAGGGTCCTTGACTGACGTGAGGATGGGGTGGTCCCTCCAGACTGACTCCTTGACAGCCAATAATAAAGAAAAAAAATATGGACCAGCAAAGATAAACAAACGCCATAATAATCTACCAGATACGCTAATCCCCATCCTCATTCCCTAACCCCCTCTGACACACACACACACACACACACACACACACACACACACACACACACACACACACACACACACACACACACACACACACACACACACACACACACACACACACACACACACACACACACACACACACACACACACACACACTTAAACAAAAATAAACATACAAGATGCATACACGTACACATACATAAACACACACCTCACACACAATCTCAGACACAGAGAGCGAGACAGACAGACAGACACATTCACTCTCACATAGTATTTACCCTTTTTGGAGGACGAGAAGATATGGCTCTGTGTGGCTGGACGTGTGAAACAGGAAGGACAGACAAGCAACAAGCTGCATGAAATGAGAGACACACTGGCAGACAGCTGTTGCTGTTTGCTAGGGGTAGAGGGCCAGAAAACTGGACGGACGGTCGGACAAGAGAAGGATACTGCTGCAGATCTGTGTGTGCATTTTTCGTGGGCAGTACCCTGTCCTGTGCAGTGGCACAGACAAATAGGCCACAATAGCACACACACACACACACACACACACACACACACACACACACACACACACACACACACACACACACACACACACACACACACACACACACACACACACACACACACACACACACACACACACACACACACCTGTGTGGGCCTATACACAGGTGTAGGCACATATACACGAGCACACATACAAGTGAATACATTAATACAGACACATGCCCGCACGCGCACACATTAACACACACACACACACACACACACACACACACACACACACACACACACGCATCACACACACACACACACACACACACACACACACACACACACACACACACACACACACACACACACACACACACACACACACACACACACACACACACAGAGGAGATCCAAGCAGAGGAGTGCAATATAGAAAGTCAAGACAACCAAAAGAAGTGCATGCTTTTGAACTATTTAAAAAAGAGGATTCAAATCTAATAGTATACACAGTAATAAATAATATTGATTTTTTTAATAAAATAAAAAGCCAATGAAACAATATATGTATTTACATGTATGTGTGGGAATGTGTGCGTCTGTGTGTGTGTGTGCGTGTAGGTGTTTGAGAGAATGTATGTCTGTATCTATAAAATTATATTCTGAAACCATATTACCAGTTTGCCTGTTGGCAGTGATGTTGTGTGAAATGTTTCCTATTATTTATTACTGACACACACACACACACATGCACACGCACGCACGCACGCACGCACGCACGCACGCACACACACACACAGATGTAACACACATGCACACGTGCTCTTTGTATAATCAAGCACAATACTGCCCAGTTTAAAAAGTGCTGCCCAATTTATCATCATATCGTATTGTAAATCCTTACATTATGCACTACTGGAGACTGGACCAAACTTAAAAGAATGTATTGCACTTCACCGAGTGACAAAAAAAAAATCATGTTTTCGATTACATAACATCAGTCAATGTGGCTATGAATTTTATCATTTCTTTTTTGTACATTTTTTTTTGTCAAGAAGCTGCTCAAATGTTGATTTGCACTGATCGTCATGTGAGAGAGGGTCTGAATTGCTCTTCTGATCTGCTATTCAGAGAAGGAGAGACTGTGAAGCAGAAGCTTTACGACGGACATCAGCGTTTTGTTTCCCATTTTCCATGTGATCTTGTGGACACGTGGAGGTTTCACTGGCTGTGTTTGCCTTTATGAAGACGAAAGAGCTAAAAAAAGAAGAAAAAAAAAAGTATGCTTCTTGATGAGTCAACTCTGCCTGCTTGTGATTGGTTCGGCTTGTACGTAGTGTTGGTATGGATGAACAAAAATGTGTTCATTCTTAATCATTTTGTTTCGAATCCATCTACTTAAACTGAGGTCATTTCAATCTAATTCATTGTTTTTTTCCCCTCCCAATGTCAATGTAGGAGAGAGACTCCACCAGCTGCGTGGCAAAATGAACACGTCACTCCGCTTGGCAAGTGAAAAGTGACAAGCCCCCTCTAGTGGTTACAATTGATCATGTTTGCCAGCTTCTTTTTTTGTCTGCAGAGACGTGCGGAGACTAGAGCCAGTGTGGTAGTGGGGTTGTGTGGGTTGATGCCTTTGCATAGCGTTACTGGGGTGAATTTCTCAAAACCAAAGTTGCTTACTACATTAGCTACTTTGTTGTTTTCAATGCATTTTCCCATTGGCAACTACTGAAGTTGCTAACAGGCTAACAACTTCTCTTTTGAGAAACTCACCCTGCAATAAAGACACACAGGGCTTGGCTGGCTATCCTTTTTGAAGTGTGCAATCTGCCATGCAAAAACCGTAGCATATGATTTCGTGTTTTTCTTTATTTATAATCTTTTTTTTGTTTCTATTTTCCCTAAGGTGTTGATGATTCAGCGTAAGGTGTCATGTTATGAATATTCTACCAAGACTAGGATGTATTAAGGGTCAAAATAGTGGATAAGTCAGGACATGATGTACAGATAGACTCTGGCTTTGTAGCCCAAATGATTTGGTTTTTGGTGCAGCATTTTTCATGTATTTAAAAATAGACTAGAGATACTTAAAAAAATGTAAGAATTGCACATATTTACGTTAAGGCTGACACCCTTTTATCACCCTTGTCCTATCTTGTACCTGGGGCACTATTGTCGTCATGAGATATTTTCCTGTATCGTTTGTGTGTATCTAATGAGTGATGCGAGTTTCACAATACTTGGCCTGCATTCTTCTGACCTTGGAACTGTGGGACAAATGTCCATAGGAATAGTGGATACTAGTGTTTTTTTTTATCAAGCACTGTAAAGGCTTTGTGTGAAGGCTTTGAGTCCAAGGAATGGATGTTGCATAGTAGGGGTACAGTAGATGCTTTATGCTGTTTAGGGGCCTAGAGGTCACAGAGGTCAACGGATGGCTATGATGTTATAGGGGTGGATTGGGGGCCCAAATTAATTTTCTTTCAGAAGGCAAACAATTTGTATTGGTTGCGCTTATCTGGATGTACCGTACGTACGCAGGGTCAGTGCAACATTGCCCATTATCCTGTGCTCCTATAGAGTACTTTACGCCCCGAGCAGTCTCTGCAGCTGGCTCTTTGTCTGGCTTTACTCACAGACTGCATCTTGGGCTGCTACTCATTTCTCAAGGAGAGAGAGAGAGGGGGAGGTAGGGAGGGAGGAAGAGAGGAAGAAGTTGCAGGAAAATAAAAATTCGAGGAAAGAGAAAATTCAATCTCCACTTTAGGCAGTGGTGTAGTCTACGTAGAACGCAGGTATACTGAGTATACCCACTTCTAAATGTTAGGGGCTTCAGTATACCCACTTAAAATTGATTGATCCATTATTTAGAATGGCATAAATATATACAGTATACCCACTTCCAAAAATGCTTGAATATACAGTATACCCACTTCAAAAAAGTAGACTACACCGCTGACTTTAGGTGATGATTCGTCATCCTATGAGTACTGTAGCACCACTCTGTGAGAAACTGAGCGAAGGAAAAGGTTTGTTTTTAAGAGGTGTTGTCTGGTGGACATGCAGCACTTAAAGAGACAGAACATGTGGCTTTATGGTTAAAAGGACTTGTTTTAAAACTATTATGTTTATGAAATTGCAGCTGGAGGAAAGAGACAAACTTGAAACATTATTAATTCTTGTTGTTATTAATATTATGCAACAGTTGGATTAACTTTATTTTTGTATGATATTATTGGGACACGTTTTTGGCAAGTAGCGTCAAGCATGGTTGCTCTGACGTCGTCCTGTGTACTTATTTTTAGGAGGTAGGTGAAAGTGAGTTCACAGGTGTTTAATCAGCTGTATCTGATGAACATGCAGTTGATAGTCAGATAATAAGCATAATGGTCTATTTTTGTACTCATCCACTGGTTTTAATTACTTGCCTTGCCTGTTAGTCCTTTTTTTTCCTTTCTCAGAAAATGGATGTTGTTTCCTTGTGTTCATCATGTCTATTACTTCATGGTCCAGTTCGTAATTTGTAGACCTATGTAGTTTTTCCCCCTAAAATATATGCTGCTCATTCACAAATGTCATGAATACTCACCATTACCATCAATGTCTTAAGTATTCATTGTGGCTTGGAATTATTCATACATGAACAGGTGGGAATCTCTCCATATACTGTAGATCCGCCATTTTGAATTGCCATAGACATGACATCCTTGGCTTCAAAACCAACTGTGGAAAGACCAGTGAATATTGCTTTATTTTCTTTGTAAATATTCATGAAGAATATCAATTGTGTGAGTGGGTAATGTGATTTTTTTGGAAATAAACCGCAATGATTACACACAGGACCTTCAACCATGATGCATCTCAGCTGTTGACAGACAGACAGACAGACCAGTCAGCAGGCAGACAGACAGACAGACAGAACTCAGACTCAGCTCAGCCGTCAGACTTGGCAGATGTAGGCCCCTATAACAAACATGTCATGCATTAACATATGCATTTTATGTGCTGTAAATAAAAAAGGTCCACCCACGTGACCTCTGGCATTGTGTCCTTATTAATAGCATGGCTCTGAAGCCATGCAGACAAAATGTTCTGAGTTAATGAAGGAGTTCAAATATACAGCAGATGAAAAGGTGCTTGCGACTGAAGCCCAGGGTTTTCATGAACAAGAAAGGTGCCGCACACTTCTCTGCAGCTGAACGCAATGGGTTTGTGTTTGATGGAGCAGTGCTACTTTTGCTCTGCATCGTGCATGCACACTTTGCCATTTCAATGCATTCTGGTTAGGAAATTCTAACAAGAATGCATTGAAATGGCATAGTGTGCATGAACGCTGCAGAGCAAAAGCAGCACTGCTCCATCAAAAACAAGCCAATTAACCCATTGATGCTGGATGCTGCGTAGAGCAACATTGACCTTTAGCGCGTGAAGCTGTATGATGCAGTATTCAGGCTCATGACATTTGAGATATTTTTCAAATTAAAAATGTTATGTTAGAGATGAATGAACATGTTCTGATACAACATGAGGGTCTTAGCTTTCAAATACAGTTCATTGCATGTCTTTATGTGCTTCAGAGGCTGAGATACAGTATTTAGGGTTTTTTTATAGGCTGACAGTACCTTTTCCTAAAAATGGTATTTAGTAGGCATTGTTGCAGGTGTTTTTAGGCATCAATAGGTTAAATTAACATTTTGTCAGCTAACTATTATTGACTAGGGTTGTGTGGCACCTTTCATGATCTAAGCCTCATGTCATTATATGTAGGCCTATATACAGAAATAATATACATAATTTGACATTGGTCTTCAAGTTACATTTCTTGAAATATCCCTGATATGCATCTTCTCCATATGCATAAAATGTAAGATTCCTCCCACATACGTACATACAGTATGTGTGTAGGCCTACGTATTGTCACACTGTGGCGCCATGAAAAGAAAAACAATCATACGTCACCTTTATCACCATAAAACTTTATTTATAAATAACATATTTAATATGATTAAACGTCATGTTCATTATGTACTAGTAAAATAATTTAAGCAACTCCACATAATCTATATTTCAAAGATGTTCATCAGCTGTAACGACAACCAAACACTGTGATCCGAGTGTAGTGGTGGTTATAAATCCCAATGACCCAAAACTCAAAACATCCAAAGTGATGAATAGACGACTACAAACAGGACTCTGAGACATCACGCACACACACACACACACGCACGCACGCACGCACACGCATACAGACACACAGACACATACACACACACACACACACACACACACACACACACACACACACACACACACAGACACAGACACAGACACAGACACACACACACACACACATACACATACGCACACACACACACACACAACCTTAAAATACACAGAGAGACATTTGGTACATCAAGAGAGCAGATATTCTTCTGATGATGAAGAGCCTGCCAGTTTTAAAGACATACGGATCAACCTGAGAGAGAGAGAGAGAGAGAGAGAGAGAGAGAGAGAGAGAGAGAGAGAGAGAGAGAGCAATAGAAATAGACATAGAGAATGATGCAAAGAGAGAAAAAGTGATGGAGAGAGAGAGACAGAGACAGACAGAAATACTAGAAAGAGAGAATGACGCAAAGAGAGAAAAATAGATGGAGAGAGAAAGAGCAATAGAAAGAGAGAATGACGCAAAGAGAAAAGAAGATGGAGAGAGAGACAGAGAGAGAGAAAGAGAGAGAGATACAGTAGATAAAAATATAGAGGGAGATCACGGAGAGAGCAAATGTCCTTGTAAGGTCTAGATAAAACACTCCAAGGCTCCCTTTCCTCCCCTTCCCCAGCTGAGATTGCATCTGCTCTTAAAGATGCCAGTGAAGCGTTTCACCACAGCACGCCACAGACAGACGGACAAACAGACAGACAGACAGACAGGGCCTCACAGCTGCTTGGCAACAAACGCCAATGTTGGGTCACACTGTAGGTTATCCTGCACCATGAGTCCTCAACTAGGGTTGAAGTTGTCTGAGTTTGACTGCCATGCCAATAGTCCTTGTGGTCTGATGGAATGGGCGGCTTCGTTGCAGTGGTGGACAAAGTAAAAGTAAAAGTAAAAAAAAAGAAACAGTTTCTTTCCAACACAGGTCACTTATCTGAGTAAAAAATAGGCCAATGTACTTGTCTTATGATAAGCTGATTCTGCACAGGTTGGGTTGAGTTTGTGGTGGGTCCTTGTTAGGTTTTTATTGTTTTTCAGTAATAACAAAGTATATCTCAATAGGTAGGTAAATGGAGTAAACAGTATAAAAGCTATGTAATATCATGTGCTACTGTTGTAATTACACCACGAAAGTACTTTTACTTTTACTTTGTCCACCACTGTTTCGTTGAAATAAGGTACCAGTTGCCTTTTCACATAACCCTACACCATGCCTATTTACGTAGCCTAAGTCCTAGCCCTGACCCTAATCCAATAGCGGTGTGTAGCTCAGCTTGACAGGCAAGTAAAATTTCGACACCGCTGCCCAACAAAGATAAAGTGCAGTAACTACACATTTTGCCAATATTGCGATTAGGCTGAACATTTTTACAACCCCTCCTCAATTCAAGTCAAGTAAAGTGTAATTTTATTGTCAAAAATCTACGTAACAGGGTTGGCACAGAAGTTTGAAATTGCGTTTGACCAGTCTCCAGTGTGCATTTAAAACTAAACATAATAAGATATAAGGCAGACAGACAGACAGACAGACAGACAGACAGACAGACAGACAGACAGACAGACACACACAGTAGTTACTGCACTTTGCCTTTGTTGGGCAGATTGGCTCTTTTGCATCAGAGTCAAAGACCATGTTTGGTAGCCTGGACTTGGGAGACTTTCATGCGCTGATATTCTGAGGACTGAGTAACGCTGTCTCACACGCAGCATTCAAATGAAAGGCCTCAAGTGGACGGCATTGAGAATAGTGTCGTGATCTTCCTCCGCCTCATCGCTTTTGTGAAAGATTGCATAATTCTTTTGAAGATTCCTCTCAAGGCCAAGAGCACTCTGTTGCCACCAGCGCATAGCCTGAAGAACTCTTGGAGCCATTATTCCCCTTTAACAACTTAAAGGGATTTAAAGGGACAGTTCACCGTCAAATCAACACGTGTCTGCAGCAATTCTACATTATAACGGTTCAATAAGTTCAGTTATGCAGAAAATATTGCAGGGCTTCATAGTGGGATGAGAACGGGGGAAGTGCGCTACCAGGGCCCCAAAGAAGACACAGGGCCCTGAGATGAGTCTAGAACTATTTTGAATGGTGGCCCATGTACTTGTGCGAGGAGGTCCACATTTGCTGTATGTCTCATTTAACACTACATATGACTCAATTTCATGGGTTACATAAACTGGGCTTTGAGGTTTCTTTTATGAAGGACAGGTAAGAGAGAAAGACCAAGAGAGAAGAGAGACACACAGTACTTGTGAATAGGGATTGAAAATGTGTGCTTCTGTAAGGCCTATGTTTTAATGTCATGGGTTATGTAAGCTGTGGGGCTGCTTTTTATGAAGGACATGTGATTTGAAAGACTTCTTTTCATGAGAGAAAGAGGAGGAGGTGGTGGTGGAGGAGAGGTAGGAGGAGAAGCGTGGGAAAGGAGCAGTGAGAAAGATATTCACCTGCAAAAAGAGAGAAGTGGCCTTGGCATGCTTGATCGTAGCAGAAACCAGATTTGTCATTGTCAGAAAAGAAACTGATTTCCATTTCAATTTGGCTGTCAGGTACAGGAATTTAAATGGGGGCATGGATTTGGAATGGACAAAAAAACCCTGTTCCAATCAGTTTGTGTTTGCATCTCCAAGTCCAACCCCAAGAGAGTTCAACTTAAAAAAAGGGAAAAAAATGTTATCCTTATTTTTCTTTTACGTATGCTTTACCAATCTTGACAGTGACATAACAGTCCACTCTGTTACATAATTCAAATGAATTCAAATACATTCACATAATTCCAATAAATTATAAGATGCACTCATGACAGATGGAGTGGCTTGGTTATAGTTGGGTTTCTCTTTATCTGAACATGGACGAAAAATAGTCCAGTATATTGTGTACATGGGATATCTACAAAGACGGTAGAAAAAGGCGTTTTGAAATAAAATGAGTGATAAATTATTGTAATATGGGGAAATCTAGTGACTCAGCACAATACATGCAATTTCCAAATGCCACACTTCAAACAACCATATAAAAATGGCAGAGGAGCCTAACAGAGAAAAGGTTTCCTTGTTGCCTTTAACACAGTAAGAACACAATCTCCAACTGATCCATTCATTCACACAAACCCACACAGATGTCAATCCCAGGTTCAGACAGTACAGCAGTTTCTAGCTCAAAAGAGGACTTCAGGCCATAGCCATGGCTCAAACGACTAGGGCATTGACTGTTACGCCGGGGACCCGGGTTTGTAACGGCCCGAGGTCATTTCTCGATCCTCCTCCATCTCTCTCTCTCCCGCTCTTTTCCTGTCACCATCTCAAACTGTCCTATCAAATAAACGAACAAAAAGCCCCTAATTAAAATATTGAGTATTTATATTTAATCCACCTGTTGAGTGGCCATCATTGTGATCAGCTGATTTACAAAATAGATTTGGATCGAATATCTGGCAAGGTTTTTTTCCTTTCTGAACTTGGAACTGACAAAAAATAAAATAAAATTGGGGTTAAGCAAGTGAGTTTTAATCATGGCTAACTTTTCTGTGTCACTGGGTTCAGATTTATGAGACAAATGCAGGCCCATAGCCAGCATTGTGGTAGCGGGGGATCTTTTTCTTCTGAAAGTGGACTTCATTTGGGCTCCCTACTCCAATGTCCCCCAAATACAGTTATTTTCATTGTTGGCCCAGTGTCGGCCCAGTGACTGTTTTGGACCAGCTTTCTTAAGGCTGGACTCGGGCAAACAACAACAACCATTTTTAATTCCCTTACTTTTTTAACAGGCAAACGTGTACTATTTTACTTCAAAGGCTTATTTTAGTGAGGGGGATGAAATGGCCTTCCAGTCAAAGTGGGGATGCAACGTGGTTGGGGGGTTCGAATGGGGGTGGGGGACGGGAGGGGGGAACGAACCCCTCGAACCCCCCCTGGCTACGGGCCTGAAATGCTTTGCAGCAGTTATTGCAGCTTTTAAAAATTAGTGGTCATTTTATTTCCAATTTAGCTGGATTTTTATTTACAGTCCACTTCATACACAGGTCATCCTTATGGAGGCCTGTTGGAATACTACTCCCATTTCATTCGTTTTGATGCCATTCATTTTTATGGCATGGAACATAAGAATTTTAGTGATTCCTTGAGGACATATTCAATCTAGAACAATTTGGAACACACACAGTTTTACCACAAATAACTTAAGAACAATGAAAGAAAGGGAAAAAATACAGAAAGAGCAAAAACTACAGTAAGAACAATCAGAAAAAAGGCAAGATTATGAAACAAAATTCATTCTGACATAATAAAAAAAGTAAAAAATAAACGATACATCACACATCATCATCATCATCCACCCATGAGGTACCGTAGACGGCTTCTCAAATAGGCTCTCCATCACTGCTCTCCCCCAACTCCTCCAGCACCTCTTGGGGGATGGCCTCCAGGTTGAACAGCGGTATGGACTGCCGGTCCGACGGGGGCATGGTAGAGGGCGACGGGGGCGTGGGGGGCACCGTGGGGGGGTTGCTGCTGGGGTTGGTGCCTGGACTCTCCCCCGAGCCGTCTGCTGCGGAGTCCCCACTGCTGCTGAGGCTGCTGGTGCTGCTGCTGGTGCTGCTGCTCGAGCTCTCCGGCTCCACCTGTGTTGTGGTTTAAACATGCCGTATGTTAAGGCAGGAATAGCCCAGACGCAACTTGGCCTATCAGGGCCCCCCTGGCAGGTGGGGGCCATTAGGCTGCAGCCATATCTAGCCTGTGCATTAATCCGACCCTGGTCAGCGGCCCTGTGTATGGTAATGAGTGAATGCAGGTTAATACTTAAGCAATAAGCCACGAGAGGCCGTGGGTTACGCTCGATTGATAAGGCCAAGGGGAGTGGGGCACGATGCGAAGCGGAGTAACATATTCTCATTACCGACATAGATGCGCTGGGTCTAACTTGGATGCGCATAGAATCTTCACGTGAAAGGTGTAGGTTTACGCTCGAGTGACCACAGCTATCAGCCAATCAGAATTGAGAACCGGACCGCACAGTGTTAGATAATTGATTTGTATCCCTTAACATTTTGTCTTTGTTGTAATACCAATTACTTTATACAGTACCATGGGCCCTGTCATATACCGTAAGCTTAAAGGTTAAACCAACAGTAGCTTCACTTGGGGACTCTTTTTCCCATGCTGTTAAACTTTGTCTGTCTCATGTAACTGAAAGAAAGATAAATAATGGTGTGAAGATATAAATGCATTCATTCATTCATTCATTCATTCATTCATTCATTCATTCATTCATTCATTCATTCATTCATTCATTCATTCATTCATTCATTCATTCATTTATTCACCTGGGGTTCGCGCCACACCCCCTCAATCCACACCTCGGCCTCCTTCGTCGGGTGCTGGTGTTCGGGGTGTTCAGGGGGCGGTTCTGGGGCTGGAGCTGCGTCGGCGGCAGCGCTTGTGGCCGCTGGCGGGGGTGGGATGTAAGGGGTGAAGACGGGGGTGAAGAGGCTGGTGGAGGGTGTGGAGTGGGTCGGTGAGAAGGAGGGCGAGGAGGGGGCGGAGGAGGTGGAGGTGGGGGGCTTGGGGGACTTGTGGCTGGGCTCCCGGAAGCTGGCCAGCGGGGGGCGCAGTCTCACGCCACTGCGGGTGGAGCCCTCGATCGCCTTCTGGAGCTACACAACACAGACAAATACAGTATGTTACACGCAATACTACTACTACTACTACTACTACTACTACTACTACTACCTGTACTACTTCTGCTACTACTACCACTACTACTACTACTACTACTACTACTACTACTACTACTACTACTACTACTACTACTTCTGCTACTACTAGTACTATTTCTGCTACTACTACTTCTACTACTACCAGTACTGTTATTAGAACTACTGATGCTGCTACGGCTCCTACTGCTGCTACAACTACAACTGCTGCTACAGCTACCACTGTACTACTACTACTGCTGCTGCTGCTGCTGATGCTACTACTGCTACTGCTACTGCTACTGTAGTATGACAGTAAAGTTTGCAGTGCTAATCAGACTATTCGTGTAGCTATTTTTACTCTCTAAGTGAATAAATAACGGAAAATTTGCTGCTACTGCTGCTGCTGCTGCTGTTACTACCACTACCACTACCACTACCGCTACTACAACTACTACTACTACTACAACTACTGCTGCTGCTGCTGCTGTCGCTACTGCTGCTACTATTACTACTTCTATTGTTATAAATTCATCTTTCCAGTTGTATTGCGCAGATTACATGATTAAATGCTAGACATGAAAAGAAGTAAATAAGTGTGTAAAATAGTGTATATTGAGAAATATCAGTATCTGTCGCTGCCCTTTGAAAGCTCCAAATCATAATTGGGTTTGCCTAATCATCGTTGTTATGTGAAGTTTGAGGGAACCGTATTGCAGTTGGCATACAGTGGTAATAAGATACATTTCAGTCGTTTCGGGTAGGGCGCGCACATCTAAAGTCACTTATTGCAGGTGCCAGACAAAAGTGTCAGACAGTTGAAGAAGGTAGGTCTGCACACTGCTGAATAAGGTCCAAAAAATAAAGTTTATTAAATTAAAACAGGAATGTTTCGATGATCCAGGGTGATCCCTGTTGCTGTTTTAATGACCCTGTATGTAGGGTGCCTGACGAAGATCCAGTGTGTTTGAAACGTTGCTGTTTTAATTTCATAAACGTTATATTTTAGAGCTTTTTCCGCAGTGCGCAGACCTACCCTCTTGAACAATAAGATACATTTCACACAGCACATTACGGGCGCCATGGCATGCCAGATGAGCAGATCTGGCTTGCTGCGAAGATGATGAATGAGCATGCTGTGTAC
>NC_085876.1:36310603-36320603 GCF_034702125.1 Engraulis encrasicolus
GTTGAATTAACACTGTATTTCTTTTCCTGGTGTAGCATCTCTCAGCATGAGGGAGCTGTTACAGTGCGCCAGGCAGCAACACATGGAAAGGGCAGAGGTGAAAATAGGAAGAGAAATGACATGGGAAGAAAAAAGATGGAGAATGAGAGAGGGAGAGAGAGAGAGAGAGAGAGAGAGAGAGAGAGAGAGAGAGAGAGAGAGAGAGAGAGAGAGAGAGAGAGAGAGAGAGAGAGAGAGAGAGAGAGAGAGAAATAGAATGAGAAAGATAAATAGAGAGAGAGAGAGAGAAAGGGAAAGATAAATAAATAGAGAGAGAGAGAGAGAGAGAGAGAGAGAGAGAGAGAGAGAGAGAGAGAGAGAGAGAGAGAGAGAGAGAGAGAGAGAGAGATCAACAGCAGGGCATACATGTGTGCTTGTGATCCCTCTTTTTTTCTTCCATGGAGCAGAAGAGATAAAGGGGATAGAGAGAGAGAGAGAGATGACAGCAGAAAAAAAGCAAGGAAGGAGAGAGGAGAGGAGAGGAGAGGGGAGGAGAAGAGGAGGGAGAAGAGGAGTGTGAGCGCCTTACCTCCTTCAGTGCCACTACCCCCACTAGCTTGCCAATGCTGGTGACGTAGGCATGACTCAGGCCCAGTAAGGAGAAGAGTGTGTGGGTCTGTGGAGAGAGAGAGAGGAATAATGACGCAAGGTGCTAAATCACACCAGTGTTGCCAGATGGAAAATGCTGAATTATCGTACATCTGGCAACACTAAATCACACACGGCTTCTTATGACCACGCACAATAAAAAAATCGACAAATCCTTGAGTGTCCCTTGGGAATGGTAGGATTGGATTGATGTCTTTTTTGGTTTCCATGCATTTTTTGTTTTAGCAAATGCAGTATCTGCATTATATGTTTACGCTGTAGTCATATACTCTACTGTACCTACACATGGTAATGTACTATAATCGTATCACAGGGAAATACTTATTGGGAAGTCACTTTTATGGTTGGACAGGATTTCCAAAGCAAACAAATTTAAGGTTTTTAGTTATTACTTTTATGTAGAGTAGGTATATTCCCTCCCTCAATACTATACTTTAAAAAATCTAAACAATGTTGTTTGATGTCCTCATAATACTGCGACAGAAAACAACAACAACAACAAGATTTTCTTATCTTCTCAGTCTTATGGATGGTCTTCTATTGTCTTATGGATACCTTAAATTATTTTCCAAACACATTTAGTTTGGGCCCCTTGATTGTTATTTGGGCCAACGCTGTTATATTACATGCCACCTCGCACTTCCAGCTTATGCAGTGAGTTCCATTTCCTCCAAGGTATCTATCGACTTCTCTCTTCCAAGACCCTTCACAACAAACCAACTCTACTCGACTGCACTAACCCTCATCTGCTTCAGACTATAACGGTTTTGTCTGTGCATTCGTGTCCTGTCCATGCATTTGATGGTGTTATGTACAGAGGTGTAAAAATGTAAATCAATTATAAGTACAAATTAACACAGCTTCCTTCCAACACAGGTAACTTATCTGAGTAGTAGAACTATGTACGTGTGTTATTACCCATAACTTCTGACTGGGTGGATGGATTTCCCCCAACATTTTTTAGCAATGGTTTTTCCACAATAGCTGTTTTAAGTGTAAGCAAAGCACTGATGTATGTATAGAGATTAAATACATAACTGCTCATAACAGCGATCTAGTTCCTTTGTCATTTCCAACAATTCCACAAAATGTCATCAAAATCCAAAATCTTAACTGTTTGAATCATCCTGCTGACAGGCAAACAAGCAAACAGACAAACAGACAGATGACAAATGACAATGTTCATTGAAATATTGTTCAAAATGTTACTTTTCAACAGGGGGGTACACATCATTGCAGAGCACTGTAATTGTGATTCTGTAGTCAGAGCTGTTTCGTGGCGTGGTCTGTGGTTGGATTCCAATCTGCAGACTTCTGTCCTCCCTTGCTCACTTGCCTGCTTGTGACCTCATGATGACGTCACTGACACCAGAAAAATAATTCAAAATCTTGCAAAATCACAATTCTAATGTCATTTTCTCATTTGCAATTGGAATGGTGAATGAAAAAGTTGTTGCATCTAGGCTGACAGCAGGGAAACTGTATTGTTTTCTCCCCGGAGAAGGGGCCAGGAGGCGGGGCGAGGCCACAAGCACAAGTGGAGGACGGGAGTGTGCATATTGGAATTCACACTGTGTGTCGCACCTTGTGCAGCGAGGTTCTCTCCACCAGCTGGAAGGGCGAGGGGTCGATGCGGATCTGATCGATCTCTAAGGGAACGTCCATCTGGTCCTCCTCCCACACTTTGATCTAGCTCGGCCAATCAGAAATGAACTGGCCGTGAACCTCCGAGAGCAGACATCAACGACGCACGCACGTATGGATACGTAAACACGTAGTCAAAATGCACAAATCAGGCGTGAAAGCGCACACACATGCACGCACGCACACACGCACACACATTCATATGCGTGCACACACGCACACGCACACGCACACGCACACACACACACACACACACACACACACACACACACACACACACACACACACAAACACAAACATACACACTCACATACCGTAGTCCTCCGTGCATGTTAATTGAAACGATGGATTAGTGACCCAAAGTGCTGAAGGTTGAGGAGTAAGGTCAGCCACTGTCAATGACAACTCAGTAACACTTTGATTTCATGCCATAGCTTATTCACGTGAACTCAGACTGATGTGACATATTGAATAAATACATTTATGTAAATATTAGTTCAATTGAGGACATGCTCTGTTTTGCTGTGTCCAGCACAGTCAACATAAAAGAGGGCTGGCTATTAACTGTGTAGATCTATCAGAGGTACACTCAGCTATGGGAATCATCAAAACCTACAATCATATGAAGGGTTCAGATGCAAAACCCCCTAAGTGCCATTTCAGAAAATAATCTTAATTAATTTTTATTTAATACAAAGCTATCAAAATTGCATACTTTTTTGTTTTATTTATGTAATTTATCTATTTATATGTATTGTCAAGTATATGAATGTAAACCAAACCAACAACGGGATTCCCTAAAAAATATAAAAGTGCAGGTCTTCAGAAATGGTGTTAGGGGGTTTTGCATCTGAACTCTTCATATGTTGTGCACTGAAAAATGATTAGTGTTTTCTGCCATATTTAGTATACTGTATACTGTGCATAGTAATAGAAATGTGCAGTTCAGTATGGTAGACTTACAAAATGTGTAACCTATCATTATACTATAATTACATTTATGAAAGAATAGTGAACATGTCTCGATTGTCAGAGCTTTACACAACTAATTACAATATCATTTAGATCAGCTGACCAGAGAAGAACCGTGCATACAGTATGTTACATTAACAAAAAAAGATCCCAGAGTTAGCTCAAACAGCATGTGACATTTAGCCAAATCAAGATAAAATGCGAGCAACACTGCAACACATTAAATGTACAGGCTGTTTGTATTTTACAAACAATGACATGCTGTCTACCATGCTGCGATTCGGGGTCGTCCTGCTGATTGTTCTGAAAGCGAGAGAACAAGGAGAAGGACGGGCAGACAGACAGGAGGACGGACGTCGTCAACACAGACCTCCTCTGGGGACATGGTGTCAGTCAGGGCAGGGGTGTTGATGTCCTGGGAGACACAGACAGACAGACAGAAGAAAACCATGAAGAGGACAAAAAACAAAAGACTGAAAATGAAAGAAAAAGACACAATGGCAATAGAAACAAAACATAGAGACCAATATAAAGAGAAAAAAACAAACAGAAGAGAGGAAGAAAGAAAGACAGAAATACAGGTGAGAGAAAGAAAGAGGGAAGGAAGGAAAGAAAAGAATGAAATAAAGAAAAATGAAAGAAAGACAGAATGAAAGAAAGAAAGAAAGAAAGAAAGAAAGAAAGAAAGAAAGAAAGAAAGAAAGAAAGAAAGAAAGAAAGAAAGAAAGAAGGACAATCAACTTCAGGTTTAAACTCCCCTAATCTTTTTATGAGGGGGTGTTAGATGAGTGTTGTGCTCGGCTACTTTATTGCCGTATAGCTCATGAAGAATTTCAAAAGCCATTCATCTGCAAAATGATTCCCCCAAGCAATCATATTTTGGCTGAATAGAAATGCACCCACTCGGTCCCCACCCAACCCCGTCCTTTCCGGCACACACAACAGAGAGAGAGCGAGAGAGAGAGAGAGAGAGAGAGAGAGAGAGAGAGAGAGAGAGAGAGAGAGAGAGAGTGGAGGCATTCACACTCTCAAATATTCAGTCCCACACCTTCACGGCAGCACATATCACACTAACATACAGTGCAAAAAAATGCCCACATCTACACATCTAAAATGGCATATTCCACACAAACACCCATTACGGTACACACACCCTTGATGAAACTGCACACATTACACATACTGTATTACCTGTACACACATGTACACATGGCATTAAACCATTACACACACGCACACAAACACACATTACACTCATGCACACATAACACATATTACACACATGCACACGTTACACACATTGCACACACTACACGTTACACACAGGGCTCTAAATTAACACCAGATGCTGGTGAGATTTCAAATGCTGGTGAAATTTCAATTTGGCTGGTAGAAAATACTAACTTCCTAGCCACTTTGACACATTTAACATCTACCAGCCATTTTGCTGGTGATAAAAAAAGTTTTAGAGCTTTAGAGCCCTGGTTACACATATTATACACATGCATACATTACAAATATGCACACGCACGCACGCACGCACGCACGCACGCACACACACGCACGCACGCACGCACGCACGCACGCACACACACACACACACTACATCACACCATTACACACATGCACATTAACACACATTACACACACACACCATTACACACATTACCCACATGCACACACCCACACGATGTACCTGTGTCTGACCTTCTGTTAGTCTGTCTGATGAGAAGATACTCCTCAGTGTTCTCCTGAAGGACTGCAGAGGCCCTTTATCTGACACACACACGCACACGCCCGCGCACACACCCACACATGCGCGCACACACACACACACACACACACACACACACACACACACACACACACACACACACACACACACACACACACACACGCAAACACACATGCGCGCGCGCGCACACACACACACACACACAAACACACATGCGCACACACACACACACACACACACACACACACACACACACACACACACACACACACACACACACACACAGGCACGAACGTGCACGCACACACACACACATGCGTGCACACGCATGCACACGCACACACACACACACACACACACACACACACACACACGCACACACGCACGCACACAAACGCACACAGGCAGAGGTGAGGTGGAAGAGGCATAATGATGGAGGGGGAAAATGGGCAGATGAAAGAAGAAGAGAAAAACAATGAAAGACAAGGACATTGCAAAAGGGGAGCAATGACAAGGCTGCGAGGCTGTAAAGGAAGCAGCAGGGCCTTTATGGTGTTCAGGGGTGCATTTCTGGAAAGCGTAGTTGTTAACTATGTTAGCTACGTTGTTGGCTGCAATGTAATTTCCCATGGGCAACTACCGAAGTTGCTAACTGCTAACAACTACGCTTTTCAGAAATGCACCCCAGGTTTGAGCAGAGAGAGTAAACAAAATGCTTTTTTTTTTCTTTACGCTACTGTACATATGAAGAACCTTGAAGGTTGAACCTAGAAAAGGGAAAGCCAGATACTTTGTAAATGGGTAAATGGCATCTTATTTCATGTAGCACACTATACAGTAGGTACTGTGTTATTTCAATCTCTTTTCAAGATGGCGGTGGGATGCATCCCTACCAACGCAAAGATTTCTGTAGTACCAGCTATTGCCATACCTGTAGACTACTTTTTTCTTCAAAGTCTTTATTGATTTTCAAAGTAATTCTCAAATGAATCACATTACTCTCCTCAGTCTCTGCGCATTGAGTGGCAAAATCCAACAAGAAAGTACTTTTTTTCTGTATGCTAGCCTGGCTGCACGTAAAGTATAAAGGCGTTGACTACTAAAGAACCCTGAAGCTAAAAGAAAGGGCAAGCCAGATACTTGTCAGTGTAAGCCGCATGTCATGTCACATTATCTCCCTCTCTTGTCAAGATGATGGCGAGATGGGATCCCTTTCCTTTAGGACTGAAATAACTGGACCAATCAGTGGGGGTGATATTCAGCAGTAGACCTGAACTGATTGGGCGCCTTTGTCTGACGGAAACACCGGGGGGCGCTCTGATAGCAGGGGATAAGATAAGAGGGCTGTGATGATCACTCCAGGAGGCCTCCTGATTGGTCATATCACTCATCGGGAGGCCTTTTGATTCGTCGCTTTACTCACCAGGGGACGTGTGATTGGTGGCAAGTTCAGGCGGCTTAGGTGATAGCACGGGTCCGTTTCTCTCCTCCTGCAAGGTGGTACTCTGTGAAGTGGCAGCGGAAAAGTTCTATATGAATAATGAGCTGAATAGACTTTTATATTGCAAGGCATTATTTTTGGTATGATTTTTAATTTTCTTTTCTTTTACTGGTAAAAAAAGTTAAATGCAAAAAAGAACAATATAACAGTGATTTTCTGCTTGGTATGCCTGTCACAAAATAACATTAGCAAGTGTATTTTTTTTTACATTTTGTATGATTTGTAATGCTCTTTTCTTTTACTGGTAAAAAGTTAAATTAAAAAAAGAACAATATAACAAGGATTTACTGCTTGGAATGCCTGCCACAAAATAACATTAGCAATGTTTACATTTACCCCGGGGCTCTCACTATTTGCCATTATGTAGCTCCTCGCACACTAATGGCACACAGCTTGGGACAGAGACACTGTGGCTGGATTGAAGGAAATAAAATGGATTCTTGTACACTTTTGGCATTAGCTGTACCATAAGCCTGCTGTTATGAAGACATTGTAATGTATTTAACTTTTTAAGTGGATTACTTTGAAAAGGATTTTTTAATGGATTTTCAACAACGAACAATACCAAACTTCTTGTTTTAATGACACTGTTTGAAAGTGGATGAAGTGTCACAGTAGGCCTTCATTTTGACACAAACATACTTTTGTGTTAATTTAAGTTATACAAGTTGTTGACATATGTATTTTTAAATGTACGTATATACACATGGCTTAGAGTAAAATTTGTGGGCCTTTGGATGACAATAATTTTGGGCCCCAACTCTAAATATACAATAGTCCTGTTTGGGTCTCTATGAAGTAGCCTGGCTACACCCTCTTAGTGACGCAACAAAGTCAGCGTTGCTTCTAGTCAGGCCACAAGCAATATCGTGTCTTAGCTCTGGAAAATCGGGAACTCCACCCAATTTCTCTGGAGCCAATCAACTTTGAGCAGCTCAAACGGCCCTGGGTAGAGGTGTGTTCAAAGCGTGTGATGTGGTTTAAGCAGAGACGTTCTAATGGGACAAAGAAAATGTTTGGTTTAAACTTCGACACAGCTTTTTCGTTTCGTCATAGGCCAGTAACAAACTGGTCAACTATGCCATTTGGGAAATGTTAATCGTTATGCACAAGGTTAGACCAAGTCTCGAACAGATATTTGAAAGGCGATGATAATCAGGCTACTAATCTACCACAACCACATGTGTGTCTGCTGTAGGTGTGACTTTGAATACAGTATGTGTATTGTGCTCACAAAAACACACTGTCCTACTAAGCAAAAAACCCCAGTAACTGCATTGTTGTTGAAAATGAGTTACAATGGTTTTAATTCTAATTACTACATATACAGTATATCAAAATATAAAGTCATAATATAACGTAACAAAATTGCAGCATGTCAATAATCTTCCCAAAACTACTCAGACTGGACTACAGGAACCATTTCAAAGTCATTTTGATCAGTTTGGAGCTCTGCGCAGTTACTGCCTTTTCGCTTTGTAGGACAGCATTGTTTATTTAGACTAACTTTGTCCTCATTGTCTTCGTCCCCTTCATCCACATAGGCGAACGAGTCCCAGCCGGACGGGACTCCCAGGTGGCA
This sequence comes from Engraulis encrasicolus, assembly GCF_034702125.1. NCBI lineage: Eukaryota > Metazoa > Chordata > Actinopteri > Clupeiformes > Engraulidae > Engraulis > Engraulis encrasicolus. The sequence goes on from NC_085876.1 coordinate 36,318,686, forward strand.
GGACTCCTGTTGCTGTAAGCACTGGGCCCGGGTCATGATCCGCCGCTCCGCTGACAACCACCAATCACAAAGAGCCAGCAGCTCGGACCGGTCCACGGAGCCCAATAGAATCATCGACTCTGGAGAGAGGGAGGGGCATAGTGGGGGTGAGGGGCAGCCATAGAGGCCAACGGTGAGACAGATGAGTGCGTCAGGCTAGATCAAGACCTCGGATAGCTTCTAGACCAGGGGTGTCAAACTCATTTTGGTCCGGGGGCCGCATACAACCCATGTGGACCTCAAGCGGGCCGCATTACTAACATCATCGCGAAAAGAAAAAAAAAACGTAAAGCAGAGGATTAGTGTTCAGTACTATCACGTTTTAAGTGTGTATATATAATAGGCTATGTAGAAAGCAATGCAATACTGATAATCCTATGCAAAATTTCCTTGACTTCATTCATTCATTGGCAACCGTCAATTAATTAAATATGGGACAGTTCATTTCGGCCGGGGGTCGGGGGGTTTACCCCCAGAAAATGTTGTATTTCTTATATGTAATTTCCTGCATTTTCACGCATTCTAACATCCCGTTTCCAGTTTGAGCTTAATAGGAACCAATACAAATCCTATTATATTTATTATTTAATTACAACCAATACCAATACAATACGAATAAGAAGTATTAACATTTTATCTCTATATATGAGGTCTATAATATATGAGCTTTATGAAATGCCTGTTACAGTACAAATTCACTATTTATAATAGAAGTGTAAGGTGCACTTTACTACATACAGTACATACAGTGTAACAGAGGGACCATTGGGTTAATGTCATGCAGGTTTCGATTTTGCCCCGAGGGCCGTAATTGCGCATTTCGGTTATTTCATTTAAAAAAAAAAAAAAAATTTTTTTTTTTTACATCCGGATGCGGCCCGCGGGCCGTATGTTTGACACCCCTGATTTAGACTGTGAGAGACTGTCAGTACACTTGAGGCCAGCAGGGGGAGAGAGAGAGAGAGTAGCTAGATCAAATATGCAGTATACTAAATGGGCAAAGAGAAAGAAAGACAGAGGGATAGAGACATTACAAGAAAGATGGAGAAAAGGAGAGATGAGAAAGTTGCAGACAAAAGAGAGACAGAGAGAGAGAGAGAGAGAAAGAGAGACAGAGAGAGAGAGAAAGAGAGAGAGAGAGAGAGAGAGAGAGAGAGAGAGAGAGAGAGAGAGAGAGAGAGAGAGAGAGGGACAGAGACAGGCCAAGTCAGGGGTGAGTTTCTCAAAAGAGAAGTTGTTAGCCTGTTAGCAACTTTGGTAGTTGCCAATGGGAAAATGCATTGAACAACAAAGTAGCTAATGTAGTAAGCAACTTTGGTTTTGAGAAATTCACCCCAGGTGAGGTGAGTTGAGGTGAGATGGAGGGAGGAGGGTTAGCAAGTGCGAGTTCAGGTGCCCTGTACCTTTTGAGTCCACCAGAGGGATGGTCTTGAGGGACGTGGAGTCGAGCAGGTACAGGAGCTCTCGACACGTGGTCAGGGAACAGACAAACTTCACCTTTCGCACCATGATGTCCTCCACAAAGATGTTGTACTGGCTGTTGAGTGAGGGGAAGCAGGAGAGTGAGGCGGTGTTGGGTTGGGTCGACAGAAGAAGAAATAAAAAGGGGGTGGGGGTGGGAGAGAAGTGAAGGGTGATTGGGAGATCGAGGGAGAGAGAGAGAGAGGGAAAGGAGGCGATATTGTGTTAAATGAAGTGCGCTGAGCTTCACGTTATGCACCGTGATGTCCTCCACAACAAGGCCAGACTACTGGACGGGCCTGCTGGGCCCAGGCCTAGGGCCCCAAGAGACAAGGGGCCCCAAGCTTTTATATTTCCATTCAATTGCACATTTAACAACTGTATTTTCAAAATGTCTCAAGCCTACTTTTTTGGCATG
>NC_085876.1:36328103-36370603 GCF_034702125.1 Engraulis encrasicolus
TCATGAGAGAGCCCTGTAGGCTATCTGCCTCCTAGATGATACCTCCACTATCGTACAAATTGCTTTGGCCACCCTGAAGGAGGTATGTGCATGTGAAGAGTTCAGATGCAAAACCCCCTAACTCCATTTCTGAAGACCTGCACTTCTATATTTTTAGACAACACTGTTGTTGGGTTGGTTTACATTTATGTACTTGATAATACAAATAAATAGTTATATTACATAAATAAAATAAAAATATATGCAATTTTGAGTCAAGTCAAGTCAAGTCAAGTCAAGTCAAGCTTTATATTGAATAAAAATGATTAAAGATTATTTTCTGAAATGGCACTTAGTGGGTTTTGCATCTGAACTCTTCATGTGCACTCAGTCGCATGTGGTCGCATGCGGTCGCATGCACGATTTAAAGCATACAGCAAGCATGTCCCCAGCGCAAGAGGGAAGTGCTGACATATAAAATGGATGCATTATTGTGAGGTGGGATTTTGATAAGAACACTTGGTAATGTGACTATAAATATGACTGGTAATATGGCTTTCAATCAAAATCACCTAAAAAACTTGACTTGAATGGTAAGTGAGGCCTGAAGCTTGAGATGGCTTCAAGTGTTTGACTAGGCATTACATTTAAACATTTAAACATTTAAACATACAGCTTAAAAACTAGTGACAAATTAGTTAAAACAAAACCCAAAAGAGACCTCTCAGTGAGGATTCGTCGTTCATCCAGATTATGTGCAGTCGTAAGTAAGACAAGTATGCACGTGAGAGTGAGACAGAACGGGGTAAGGAAGTGGGAAGAGAGGAAGGGAGGACTGACCAATCACAGCATACCCTCCAGGGATGATGCGATAAAGGATTCCGTCAAACAGGATGCCGTGGGGAAATAAAGCTGCCATGATCTCCCCCACCAAGCGGCCAAACGACGCTCCTGTAATCAACGGCACAGGCAGGGCCAGATTAATGACCAGGGGTGCGTTTCTGGAAACCGTAGTTGCTAACTACGTGAGCTACTTTATTTGTTTCCAATGCAATTTCCCATTGGCAAATACCGCAGTTTGTTAACTGCTAACAACTACGCTTTCGAGAAACGCACCCCAGGCTAGATATGGCTGTAGCCTAGGGGCCCCCACCTGCCAGGGGCGGGCGCCCCAGTTGACCAAAAGGGAGAAAAAAACAACAATTGCAGAAATGTGAAAAGGTGCGGTATTGATAACTTAGTCTACCGTGTCAGGTAGAATTTTAAATGTTATTGATACTTGTCTTGGGTTGGAGTTAGGGTGACCATGTCCGTGACAGGAAAAAGGAGGACATATTTTAGGACGGGGGGTTTGGGGGTCCTCCCCCCAGAAAAGTATCGGTTTTTAGATGCAATTTTATGCATTTTAATGCATTTTTGTCCGGACAAGGCACTGAAAACGAGGACTGTCCTCCCTAAAGGAGGACGTCTGGCCACCCTGCAATTTCCCATTGGCAACTACCCAAATTACAAACTGGCTAGCATCTATGCTTTCGAGAAACACAACCTAGGACAACCTAGGGTTACACAGGGTGGCTGCCGTGGTGAAGTAAAGAACAAAGGCTAAAGGAGACCTGCACACCTTCATTTTTTGCTTGCAAGTGCAGATATTTAAAAAGGTTTCACTTAAAGGAAATGAACAGTGAAACACAGGCAAATCCTTTTCTTACAGACAAACATTTTACAACGTTAGGGTGAGTCAGACCTTCACAAGAGTAAATTAATTCAAACACACACTCACTAAATAGCGAGAACAATAAAGTGGGACATGAAAACTGGAGATGTAGTAAATAGCAAAAAAAACCTAAACATAGCTTCAGAGCTTGACTTTGAATACAGTACAATAATTTTGTAATCCTCACTATGATTCACCCAGTTCGAATACAGTACATGTATTCATAGGTACCAATTGTGGGATTTGCATTATCATTTTTTCTTCCTTGATCACACCTTTGTGGAACGTGTGCGCCTCTGGTATTGTAATTTTCTTTATCTTCCAATGTACGTAAGCGATTACCGGTACTGTAATTATACTGCACCTCTATGGTCATGTAGCCACGATGCAGCTTTTTATGTGATTGGAAAAGAACGGGGTGTGCTGTAACCCTAAAATGATGGGGGAAAGGGAGGAATGGAATAAAATGACAAGAAAAGAAGAGAAAAGAAATTAAATGGTATGTCGTACCAAGGACGAAGACAGGCATGAAGGCTCCAGAGGGGATGGGCATAGTGGTCGACACTGCAGACATCCAGAACTGTGAGGAGATAAGAGGGAAGAGGATATTGTTAGGGTGACTGTAGTCAATCAAAAGTACAAGTAAAAAAATGTGGGTGTGTGTGCATCGTGTGTACATGGGCTGTAGTACTGCTAAGAGGATAGATAAGAAAAATGGGTAACACTTTATATTAATGTCTGCTTATAAAGACTTAGCAATTAATAAACTAATCGTGAACCAAACATTAACAAATGTTTTTTATTATTAGCTACATTTTGTACTTTATAAGATACAAGATACAAATAATATGTTCACGATTTCACAAATCTTTTATTAGTCATTTACGAACAATTTGTAAATGTTTGGTAAATATCAAATATTAACATAACATTTACAAACATTTGTTAATGCTTTCTTCATCATTTATTATTATTATTATTTATTATTATCATTCATTATTTACTAAGTGTTATTAATGCTTTATAAGCGGACATTAATAAAAAGTTTTACCTAAAATTTTACTATTTTCAGAGCGAGAACGACACAAGAGACAAAAGCGACAGAGTATGACCGACATTCCGATAGACTGCTGCGGCTGTTACCGAATTGCATCATACCTCATAGTCATAATATCCGCTGAAGTTCAACTACAAACTGTCGCTCTCACCGCTCAAATCTCGTCACCCCATTTGCTTTTGTCTCTTTAGTCGCCAGTTGCTACTCTATACAAAGTCCATTATTCCGCTCATGGGGGCCGCTAGGTGGGGGGGGTGGTACAGATTCTAAGGGCCCAAGCACTGACATGGGCCCATAGGTGGGACCAAGCACTGACAGGGGCCCTTAAGGGGGCCCAAAGTTCGAATCTTTCATGGGGCCCAACATTTCTGGCAGCGCCCCTGCTTCAGCCACTGCTGGTACTCTTGTTGCCTTTGGTGTGTCGGTACTGTAATATGTGTTGTACCAAAGATTTTCTTAGTAGACTAAGATGATTCAAACTCCGCCCACCCAATGCAAAGGAGTGTACTCAAGTTCGTTCTCCTAGGGGGGCGTTCTTCTTCTCTATCTCTTTTTTCTTATTCTCCTTCCTTCTTCTCTTTCTGTGGCATTTGGTGACGGCTTGCATAAGATGTGCGCTACTGCCATCTACAGTGCCAAGGGACCTAAAGCCTCCAAAGGTCTCCTAACCAGAGGTCTCCTAAAGGGGCGTTCACATGACATCATCTTGTGTCATCTTACTCTACTCTCTTTGCTTGTACCTTATTGACGAAGAAGAGCAGCAGGATGATGAAGACGCTGACGTCATCATGTATCCAGGCGGTGGAGCGGCCCAGGCCAGGCGGGAGGGGGTGACCCTGGATCTTAGTCCACGTGAAGTTGTCAAACAGGGAGTTGATGGCTTCCCTCGGCATCAACTACAACAAGAAGCAACATCTCAAAAAAGGGGAAAAATCCAGGCAACTCCTGGTGAAAAAGCGGAAGTCGATTAAAAAGCCTTTATTGTCATAGGGCTAAAACATGATTAAAAAAGCCAACATGTTTCGACCGCACTGGTCTTCATCAGGGCTTTGCTTCACCTGGATTTTTCCCCTTTTTTTAATTGAACTGATCCCCTTCATCCAAGAGCACCCAACAAATATACTTTAAGAAGATACTGCGACTTTTGTGTATTGCATTACATTACATTACATTACATTACATTACATTACATGACATTGCACTTAGCTGGCGCTTTTATCCAAAGCAACACCAAGTTATTTATGGTAGGCACAGGGTATTGGTTACAGTTCCTGGAGCAATGTAGCATTAGGTGCTTTGCTCAAGGACACTTCAGCCATGGATGAAGGTGCTGGTAAGGATGGGATTTGAACTCCCTCTCTGCCTACAGGCATCGGACAATAGCTAGGGCCTATACTATGAAGGTGGTTTCTTAAGAAAATGAGGACTCCAGTCTCTTCTATTAGATGATTTACCTCTTAACTTAACCTCATTTACTCCTGAACCAGCTTCTTAGTATACCCCTCTAGGCCAGTGTTTCTCAACCTTTTTTTTAGTCGAGGCACCCTTTCAATTCATGAAAAATGTCAAGGCACCCCAAACCAACAAGCCGTAACATGGCATCGCATCCGATATCACACAAGCTTAGAAAAGTAACACATTTGGAGACGTCAAACGACCTACTGTACGTTTGAAGTTGCAGCTGATTGGGGCGACCTATATTTACTTTATTGTGCGTAAATGGCAGATGAAAGATTTAACTGACTAATATTAACTTATCAATTTAGACAAATGTATTATATTACATAATTTATTTATCAACCACGTTTCCGCGGCAAGGGTGCCCTGGCACCGATGTTGAGAAACACTGCAATAGAGCTCTGAAAACTAGAAGCACTCAGAGAGTGCAATCCTCCGCCAAGGCCATGGGGTCACTGATGGCATAACATACACATAACACGCTGTGGAATCCTATGCCTATAATATACTTAGAAAAAAAATCCTGGATCCAGATCTTGATTTGCATCACCACCACAATTTAATCACTTGTTCCTTTTGTCATTTCCAACCTCCAACAAAAATTTAATCAAAATCCACTCATAACTTTTTGAGTTATCCAGCTGCCAGACAGGGAAACAGACAACAAACAAAACAACGCGACCGAAAACATAACCTCCTTGGGGGAGGTAATAACACGTCTAAATAAAATGAAGGCCCACTTCCCAGACTTTCCAGACATCTCCAAAAGCTGTGCAATCTCAGAAAACCTGAATGTCCCAAGCCATGAAAGAAGCCTTTGTTCCAGACCAGGTGTTTCAGACAAATGGTATATTGTGACCTCCAATCAGTGCACACATTTCTAAAAGATGTTTGGACAAAAACTGCCTATTTGACCATAAGCGGCCTGAATATGGTTGCTGTCAGGACCTCCATTTGTAGGAGCATATTTTGTTATTCTTTTGAACTGGCTTTCTAGGTCACTTGCACTAGTTCTAAATAAAGTTTGCACATAAAGTTCCAGAGTAAGTCAAGCACACTGCTAAGGGACGCACACAGGCAAGCAGAGCGACAGACAGGTCAGGGACACACACAGATTCACACATGTGGGCGGACACACACACACACACACACACACACACACACACACACACACACACACACACACACACACACACACACACACACACACACACACACACACACACACACACACACACACACACACACACACACACACACACACACACACACTGTCACTCAAGCGTACACATACACGCACGCACGCATACACATTCACATATGCATGCATGCATACACACGCACAAGCTCACACACAGACACACACCGACACATCATGCTGCAGGTTGCAGGGCAGCAGTTTCCACCCCGCACCAACACACACACACGCGCGGGCACGTATGCACGCGCGCACGCACACACACACACACAGTCAGGAAAACATCCCACCCACCTCTCCTGCCATGAACTGGCCAAAGCCCGGAGGGAAGGTGAGGGTGGTGATCAGCAAGGTGACAACTCCAGGAAAGATCAGCCGACTGGAATGCACACAAGATGACAGCGATGAAGATTACAATGACATGAAGTCCATGTAAAAAACATGGAGGGAGACCTTACTAAATATATACTGAGTATTAAGCATAAAAACATTAATTCAACATAAAATTGTTCATTAAATATAATAATATTAATGCTTTATTCATACAGACACGTTTTGGTCTGGTGTATACATTAGTGTAGTATACTCTTGGAGTGGTACACATACTGCATACTATGGCCTAGCATATGGTGCCTAGCTTTTAAATGTACTGTATCCTACTAATATGTGGCAAGTGTTTTTCAGAATGAGAAGAAATCTAGAGTAGCCTATCTTTTTTGTCAGTTTCCCTTCCCTTATGCATGAAGAGAATGCATAGCCATGACCTTAAACAAGGCGAGTTATGGTCTGTTTACTTTGGTGTGTTGTCGTCTTACTGTCTAGTGACAAAACGTGTAGCCTATATCAGCGTGCATAGATATACAGGTAATATAATCCCAGTGAGTTATGACCTGTTGTGGTGTTGTGGCCTTACTGTTTTGTCAGACAGAGTGTAGCATATCTCTGTGTGTGTGCATTCCCTCGCTGACAGGTTAGGGTAAGGGATTGATTTGGTTTGGGCACAGTTTAGCATTCATAAGCTATTATTAGAGTAAATATGAATGGAAGGCCCCCAGAAAGATAGGAAGGGCTCCACAAGGGCTCCACAAAGATATAAAGGTTGAGCTGTGTGTGTGTGTGTGTGTGTGTGTGTGTGTGTGTGTGTGTGTGTGTGTGTGTGTGTGTGTGTGTGTGTGTGTGTGTGTGTGTGTGTGTGTGTGTGTGTGTGTGTGTGTGTGTGTGTGTGTGTGTGCATGTGTGTGTGTATTTAATGCAAGTGAGCTATAATCTGTCAGTGTGCTGTGGCCTTACTGTCTTGTGAGGAAGCGGGTCAGTGTGTTGGATTTCCTCATGAATAGCACCACCTGTCGGTTGAGATAGACGAAGAAGGCACCCAGGAACCCACAGGAGATGCTGCGGAGGACAGGAGGAGGAAGAGAGCCAGGAGGAGTAGAGAGAGGAGGAGCATTTTGAGCTCAGAGTTGATATAAACACAATCAGAGCAGCACCATGCACAGTACATAGTACAAATGATTGCTCCCTAACCCCTAACCAATAGACTAATAAACACAGACAACTCCTGTTGGAAGGCACCCATGAAATGCTGAAAACAGGAAAATGTGCAAAAAACCCTAAAAAAACAGTACCATTGAAGCATCAAGCCTACAGCATCAATTTAAATGCATTCATAAATAAAAACTGAAAAGATTTTTTTTTAAAAAGATCTCAAAATTGCCAAAATGACAGCTGTTTCAAAGATAATCTGACAGCAACATCTGCACTGAAAAACTAATTTTACACTGAATAGTGAAGCCTTGTATGGCTTCATGTGTATGGTAGGCCTACATGTACTCTGTGAATTATAACATGTTTACACGTCTGATTCCAGGCTCCAATGGTACTCATTATTAATTTAGCAATAAAACAAACCTGGTGCTCATCATGATATGACATGATACTATTGATGTATCAAAGGTGGAGGAAGAAGGTCAACAGGAACTGAGGGGTGTTGTGGCAGTGGTTATAGGTGGATGGGGGAGGGTGCAGGGTGGATATAGTTGTGGGCAGTGGTGTAGTCTACTTTGTTATGGTGGGTATACTGTATATTTGAGATTTTTTTGAAGTGGGTATACTGTATATATTTATGCTATTCAAAACAATGGATCAATCAATTTTAAGTGGGTATACTGAAATCCCTGAAATTTAGAAGTGGGTATACTCCGTATACCCGCGTTCTACGTGGACTACACCTTGTGGGTGGTGATAATGGGGGTTGGTGGGATAAAATTGGGCATGCCAACAGTTGGACAGGGAACCCAGGTTTGGTCAGCCAGGTCTTAGTAAGAAACGTCTGACAAAGTTTCTACAAACCTTCCACAATATGTAACACAGACCTTGTTTGTTTTATGTTTTAGGTCCATACGTATCGGCCGGTTTGCAAAAACATGTTCATTACAATGATAGTAGGAGTCGGCGTTTGGTAGAGGCTGAGTCGGAGTATGGTAGAGGCTTTAAGGAAGGTGGTGAGGGGCGTAGAGGAGTAAGTGGAGAGGAGGGGTGGAGCAGTGGTGTAGTCTACTTTTTTATGGTGGGTATACTGTATATTTGAGCATTTTTTGAAGTGGGTATACTGTATATATTTGTGCTATTGAAAACAATGGATCAATCAATTTTAAGTGGGTATACTGAAATCCCTGCAATTTAGAAGTGGGTATACTCCGTATACCCGCGTTCTACGTAGACTATACCACTGGGGTGGAGGAGGAGGGGTGGAGGAGAGGAGAGAAGTCCAGCACTGTGCACACTGCAGCGGCTTCACTGGCCCTCACCACGAACGGCACGCTCTCATTGGCCTTCGCTCTCACCCAATCACGGCAAAAGCCGGCAGCTCCTGCAGGTCAAAGGGGAAGTCCATGCGGAATTTGGTGCGGAACAGGGCAGTGATGGTGACTAGAAGAAGAAACGGAACAGCACATAAGTTAGAGATGAACAGAAGGTTAAAATAACTTTAAAAGTGGAAAGAACACATACAAAACACCAAGCATTTTATTCAATTTAATCAGAGCTTTAATCAGAGCCTGTGTTATAACCTGTCACCAAAACAACTGTATATTGACAATATGTAATGGCTGTAACAGTAATGACTGTAAAAGTCTTAATCTATTACTTAAGGCTCTCTGCGCTGCCATAGCAGTGCTGTTGTGATGTAGTTGAGCCAGTAGGCCCATCTGCATCATTGTCTCAAACTACATGCTGGCTCTTGCTGAGTATTACAGTGCTACCAACTGGTATGCAGTTTAGAGTTAGGGCTTCGTGACAGGAATTTATTGGTGCAAATATATTTTACTGCCTGTTGTGAGCGGAGCGTAAGGCGGGCTTTACCAACAAAGCCCACAGGAATGAATGGACGGGCATTCACAGAGGCATCAATCGTGTCATGCATAAATGCATGATAACAGTACAGGCATACCTTCATTGTGCTGTGATAATATGCAAAACAAATGCAAAAGCCATGATCAACAGTGATGACACCATTTGATACATGACACCTTAGTGTCTTCTCATGTAACCGTGTGTGTGTGTGTGTGTGTGTGTGTGTGTGTGTGTGTGTGTGTGTGTGTGTGTGTGTGTGTGTGTGTGTGTGTGTGTGTGTGTGTGTGTGTGTGTGAGTGTGTGTGTGTGTGTGTGTGTGTGCGTGTGTGTGTGCAGGGCCGCTGACAGCTTTGGCCGTCATGAGGGTTACATACCGCCATTCAGACATACTGCCATTCCGACATTGACTTTTTATTGCAAAAAACATTTTTCCAGCTTGCAGGAACTGTTTTCAGACCCTACCTGTAAGGGCATTTGGACCATGACAAAATTAGACACTAAATTATACACTAATCCCATAACAGGGCAGTCATGGGTGAGCGGTTAGGGCGTCAGACTTGCATCCCAGAGGTTGCCGGTTCGACTCCCGACCCGCCAGGTTGGTGGGGGGAGTAATCAGCCAGTGCTCTCCCCCATCCTCCTCCATGACTGAGGTACCCTGAGCATGGTACCGTCCCACCGCACTGCTCCCCATGGGGCGCCACTGAGGGCTGCCTCCTTGCACGGGTGAGGCATAAATGCAATTTCGTTGTGTGCAGTGTGCAGTGTTCACTTGTGTGCTGTGGAGTGCTGTGTCACAATGACAATGGGAGTTGGAGTTTCCAATGGGCTTTCACTTCTTTCGCTTTCAATTGCGCTGTCACTCTCTCCACTTCCGCTCATGTAGCAACATTGTTGCAAATATCAATTGAGTTAGAACGTTGTTTCCGCGCTTTTACGTACTTGCAACAATGTTTAAATGACTCGAAATGGCTCAGAATGACAATCAAAAACTGTCGGAATGGCGGTATATCGGAATGTCGGTTGCCCCAATCCCCCCCGTAATGAGGACCCAATTTTGGACCCCCGCTCTCCGTGGGCCCGGGACAACTGACCACTTTGTCCCCCCCTGTCAGCTTCCCTGTGTATGTGTGTGTGTGTGTGTGTGCGTGTGTGTGTGTGTGTGTGTGTGTGTGTGTGTGTGTGTGTGTGTGTGTGTGTGTGTGTGTGTGTGTGTGTGTGTGTGTGTGTGTGTCTGTCAAGTCTGCATGAATGAAAGCCAATTCTGGTATTCATTCATCTCTCTTTAGCCTCCCTGGTCTCTTTACCTGTGTCTTTGTTGGCCACAGACAGAACTCTGAATATGAAAGCACTGAAGACGGCTGCAAAGTAGCCCCTCCAGTAATTCCTCACAGCAAAGTATGTAGAGGTGACCTCTATACTGAACAGCACACCTAGTGGCAAGGAAGTAACATCACAATGTACATATAATTATTTCTTTTTTTTTTTTTTTAAACTTTATTTTTCTTTCTTAACAATTACAAGGTGTAAAAAACAAACAAACACACACACACACATACAACATAAAAACTATAAAGTGTCCGGATTGGGTTATGACTCAAGCTGGTGAATAATGTCCCATTCAATGTTCAATTGGTCACTGCAATGTAAATGATCCACTTTGTCCATTTTTTCACACAAGAGTCCATCTGTAGTCTTATTCTGTGGGTCAGGTCCTCCATGACATATATGTCCTGAACAATTTTCAACCAGCCCTCTTTGTCAGGGAGATCCTCCTTGTACCATTTTTTGGTAATTGTTTTTTTGCTGGCCGCGATCAGGATTTTAAACAGGTACCTGTCAGATTTACACAAAATATTTCCTGCAACATTTCCAAGATACAACACTGTGAATGTTTTGGGTATATCATAGCCAAGTATTGCAACAATTGTACAATGCACATCGTCCCAAAATTTAACCAAACCAGGGCAAAGCCAAAAAACATGTGTATGATTCACATTCATCTCCCCACATTTTCGCCAACAGGGTTGGGGGGTAGATTGATACTTGCTTGTCAGTTTGGGTGTAATAAAGAAACGAATAATGTTTTTCCAACAATGTTCTCTCCATGTATGTGATGATGTAGTGGTATGCTGTGTCTGCCATATGTGTAACCAGTCATCTTCTGAAATATCAATTTCTAACTCTTTTTCCCATTTGTGTTTCACATATAATGTGTTCCCCTTACATGCCATTAATTGTTGATATAAAATAGATATTGTTCTCTTGCCCTTCAAAATATAGGCCCCTAATATAGTATGAATTACATTGTTTTTGTCCAACTCTATGGTCGATTTGACTTCCTTGTTAAAGTAATCTCTAAGTTGTAGATATCTGAAGTGGTCTTGATTACTCAGAAGAAACTTGTCCTTCATTTCTTGGAAACTCATGAACCTCCCCCCTCTAATTACAGTACACAATGCTGTTACCCCACTTGAGATCCATTGTTTAAACCTTTGATCCTGAGTGTTTGGAGTAAAATCTTTGTCGTATGCTGGCCATCTGAGTACTCTAAGATCTGGTTCCAATTTATGTTGGTGTATGACGTCATACCACATTTTGAGTGTGAACTGTGTGATAGTGCTCATCTGATCGTAAAAACCTTTGGCTTCATCTGCATCACCAATTAGGCTGGATATTTCCCTTTCATTTACAAATTGTTCTAGACTCTTCCATTTGGCTATATAGGTTTTGTCACACCAGTTTACTATGTGTTTGATTTGTGATGCGCGGAAGTACTCCTTGAGGTTTGGTAACGCCATTCCTCCCGCCCGTTTCCCTAACTGTAGAGTCGTGAACTTAATTCTAGGTCTTTGTCCGTTCCAAATAAATCTGGATATGGATCTGTCCCATGTTCTGAATTGTTTATCTGGAATTGGGACGGGTAAGGCCTGGAAAAGATATAGCAGACGTGGGAGGATATTCATCTTTATCGTTGCTATTCGAGAACTGAAGTCCAGTGGCAGGACATTCCATCTTTCCATGTCAGCTTTTATACTGTTATTTATTTTCTCATAATTGCCGGTGTACAGACTGTCGATGTCTTTTGTTATTGTGACTCCAAGGTATTTCATGGATCTCAAGTGCCAGTTACAGTTGATTGTTTGCAAAACCTCTTTGGATGGTGTGTAGTTGAATGTTAAGATTTGTGTTTTAGCTAAGTTTAATTTGTATCCAGAGTAGGAGCCAAAAACACCCAGTAAGTTAAGCAATTGAGGCAGACAGTTGTCAGGTTCTCTCAAATAGCAGATCACATCATCAGCAAATAAACTGACAATGTGGTCTTCTCTGCCCACTGTGATACCCTTAATCTCCTCATTTTGTCTGATTGCTTGGGCTAGTGGTTCTATAAAGATCGCAAACAAGGTTGGTGATAGACCACAGCCCTGTCTGGTTGATCGTTCTAAGTGTATACTTTCTGTCAAACTACCATTGATTTTGATCTTTGCTGTTGGATTTTGATAGAGTGCCTTTATACATTGAATTGCCTTTTTATTCAGTCCAAACCTTTCAAGTACCTCGTAGAGAAATACCCAACTGACACAGTCATAGGCTTTTTCTGCGTCCAAACTTATGAACGCTGCGCTAACATTGTTGCATTTAACATGTTCCAGGATATGGAGTGTTCTTCTTATATTATCATGTGTCTGACGGCCCTTGATGAAACCTGACTGATCTTCATCAATAATGTCTGGCATAAATTGCTCAAATCTTTTGGCTATAATGGAGGTATAGAGTTTATAATCTACGTTAAGGACGGATATAGGTCTGTAGCCTGAACATGACTCATTATTATTTCCCTTGGGGATAACTGATATCACCGCTTCTTTCCATGATGGGGGTGTTTGACCTTTCTCAAGACAATGATTAAACGCTGAGCAAAGCACTGGTACAAGTTGGTTTTTGAATTTTTTGTACCACTCTGAGGGTAGACCATCACTACCTGGTGATTTATGCGCTTTTAGTCTACTTATTGCCGCCTCTACTTCTGATACTGTGATTGGTTTTGTGAGTAATTCGTTCTGAGTTTTTCCAATTGAAGGTAAATCTAATGTCTGTAGGAACGCTCTCATCTGATTGGTATTGGCTGCCATTGGTTGACTATAAAGTTTCTTATAATATTTAACAAAGTTTAAACCTATCTCCTTAGGGTCATATGTTATTTGGTTTGTTGTTATATCTCTTATCTTAAGAATTGTCCTGTCAGCCTGCTGTTTTTTCAGTCTTTTGGCTAGTAATCTTGACGCCTTAGGCCCAACCTCATAGTAAGCTTGCTTTAGAAATCTTGTCTTTTTTTCAATTTCTGTATTCAATAAAGCATCAATATTTTCCCTTGCCTCTTTAATTTTGGGGAGTAGTAGGGGATCCCCTGAGTTTTTATGTTGTTGCTCAAGACTAGTCAAACTTTCTTTTTCTTTAAGATAAGTCTTCTCTTTTGCTTTTTTCATGGCTGCAGTTTTAGATATTAATTTTCCTCTTAGGACTGCTTTTAAGGCGTCCCATAAAATGATAGGATTCACTTCCCCATTATCATTTTCAGTCAAATATGTTTTTATGTCTTCACTTATCTCCTTCACTAATATTTGGTCATTTAATATCCCCACATTTAACCGCCACTGTTTTATTTTCTTTTGTGTGTTTAATTGTATTTTTAGAACCAATGCACAGTGGTCTGATATGTCAGCCCCTTCAATTTCACATTCTTTTACTCTAAACAGATCTGCTTTATTTGTAAAGAAGTAGTCGATTCTGGCATAGCTAGCATGTGGATAGGAGTAATGTGTGTAATCTATTTGTGTGGGATGAAGCTCTCGCCACAGGTCAACTATACCAAACTCTTTGAATGTAGTTTTTATAGTTTTAGCCACTTGACTAATTGTCCTCTTCCTATTTGTTGTGTCCTTGTCGTCCATTACAATGTTGAAGTCCCCTCCTCCCAATAATATTCCCTCTGATTCCATAATTATTTTGTCAAGGAGAGACTTGACAAACGGTTTGTTACTGTCAGGTGGGATATAAACATTAATCAGAGTCACCAACACATTTTCTAATTTTCCTTTCATTATAATGAATCTTCCCTCTTTATCTTTGATAGTTGTCATGCTATCAAAATTCAGTGAGTTTGAGATCAATATGCTGACACCCCTTTTGCCCTTCTTTTTAAAGCAGCTATAAGCCGTCCTGAAACCAAACTTTTTAAGTTTCTCGCTTTCCTCATTAGTCAAGTGTGTCTCCTGTAAGTATACAATCTGGGCTTTCTCCTTTCTGAGTTTGGACATTAGTTTCTGACGCTTAATGGGATTATTCAATCCGTTTACATTCAGTGACAGGATCTTTACACTATCCTCCATTGGTCATATTAACACCATTATTCAATCCGGACTTGCACTTCAACATAAAATAGAAAAAACAAAACAACCTTTGAACCAAAACTATGTACATTATGGTGACTTCAAAAACAAGGAATAATGTAAAAATTCCTTTAGGTTCCCTGTTGGTGGGAGGAGGGAAAAAAGCCTCATGCATGTAGGGGCCCTCCCTAGTGAGAAAGTTCTGTTCTCCACTAGAAATGTCCAACAATCAGTGTGTGTCCTCAGTCGGAATATAATTGAGCAGGACCAAAAAGGGGGTACAGATAAAATAACAAAAAAGTAAAAAATACCCTCAACCTATGGTAGCCCATTATTTTTAGTTGTGTTATTAGAGTAAGCCAATCTTATGTGGGTGGGTAATGAAACATTGTTTACTAGGCAACAAAAGGAGAAAATATGAGTTTGCAGCAAAATGGAAGAGGAATTAACAAAAAATCCTAATAATGATAACAAAAATCCTGAGTTTGTTTCAATAGAGATCGGCTACTTGCAGTTGCCTTAGGTGGTCTCAGTATTTCTCCTGAATTCCGTGAGCCTTTCTCTTGCACGCTGTGCTGTCCTGCCTGCGGTGCTGCTGACTTCTGTCCACGGGAGTAGCTCCATCAGGCGCCGCTCCGCTATCGCCATCTGATTCCGGGTTTTTGTTTTCACCGACACCTGTAGTCCGCGCCGATTGAGATCCGCTGCTGCCTCCTCTGCGCTCTCGTACGTCTGCTTGCCTGACTGCCAGTGCACGTGCATTTTGGTGTACGGTGTTTGAAAGCGGATTCCATTTTCTTTTAGGACTGTTTTAATCGGCCCATACTCTTTGCGTTTGTCAACGACGGCAGATGCGTAATCATGGTCGAAGTAAATCCTCCCCCCATCTAATTCTATCTTCTTGCTCCAAGCTTTCTGTAGGATCATTTCCTTCACTCGATGTTGCAGAAAGTTCACTACTAGTGATCTAGGCGGTTGCTCGGGTGGTGGTTTTGTTGTCAGCGCTCTGTGTGCCCGCTGGATTTGCACATCTACTCCTGGGGGGAGTTCAAGCTGTTCCGTGAGCAGCTGAGTCACAAATTCAATCACTGATTTCCCCTCTTGACCTTCCGGTACTCCATAAATGCGGAGATTATTTCGCCTAGAGCGACTCTCCAAATCAACCATCTTATCCTGAGTATCGATATTCAGCTGAATAGTTGTGAGAAGAGTGTCTCTGAGTGCCACACAGGTGGATTCTAGTTCGGCTATTCGCGTTTGTGCACTGGTAATGTTAGCATTCTGTGTCTGTAGCTCATTCAAGACCTCATCTTTAAACTCAGCTAAGTCATCTTTCATTGTTTGCAGGACCTCATTTTTAAATACAGTAAAGTCTCTTCTCCACTCCTTGGAAAGTAGCGAAATTTGTTCAATAATGGCATTTTGGCTAGTATCCTTACTGCACGCGTCCTCTGCCTGATCCTCGTTTCCACTTTTCGATTCAGTTGGTTTTGCTCCGGTTTTGGGTTGCTTCGACGTCTTCCCACCTCTCTGGCTCTGTTGCATAATTACCTCCTTGCTATTATTGTTTTTTGATGGTTTTAATGTCTTTGAATCTCACGGAGGTGTAGTTTAAATGACCGACTGTGAGGAGCTCTAAACTAGACGTCCATCTTGTTCACGCACCACACCGGAAGCCACATATAATTATTTCATTACTCAAAATACATGCCAATGGATTAACAACCGTATTAGTATAATGCTGCAGGGGTATCAAACTCAAATTCACAGCTAGCCCAAATAAATATCAGGGATGACGTTGCAGGCCAAATTCCATATTTATTCCAAAATGCTCTGAAATTGCGTACACACGCACATAATACACAGCAGCACACCTGGACACACGCATGCTACTTGTAATACACAATTACCCTTCAAGTCATATTGCCTTCAAGTCATATTTCTATACATTAACTCCTTTGCGTATAGCCTATGTCATAAACTTAGAGCCCTCAAAATTGTAATGACCAAGTCTTAATCTGTTACGTAACGTCTTTGTGCAGATGGGGTCACCGGCAGGCCTCTTCACTATGTGCTGAAAATACTCAACTACATCATAACAACACTGCCGTGACATTATCCAGAGCCTTAAGTAACAAGACATAGCCATTACATTTTGGTGACAGTAAGGTTATAACATAGGCTCTGCGCTAGTTGAGTCTTTCCAGCAAAGTGTGAATGGGCCGCCGGTGGGCCCATCTTCACAAAGAGGATACTGGTGTATGTGGGCCAACTGTAATACACATTTAAAATGATCTTGAGTGCCAAATAAAAAATGACACTGCAGTCCAGATCTGGCCCCAGGGCCTGATTTTGACATCCCTGCTATAGATGCTATAATGCATCATTATTTCTGATGCTGTTAGATATGAGTCCTGTTTTTGTGAGAGAAAAAAAATCCATGAGGCATACACAGAGGCGATTCTAGGGTCAGGTGGGGCCCCAAGCGAAAATGCAAAAGAATGAACATTTCAACCAAAATCGCCACTACTGTGGTAAAGTGTGGTCACTATCTATGGACTTGGGGGCCCCAAGCGGCTGCCTGCCTGGCCTGGTGGCAAGATGCACCTCTGGGCATACATTTTAAACCTGAAAATGTGAAATGAGGATGACTCACAAACCTCCAAGGGGAGTCCCGAAACAGCATCCCACCCCGACAGCACAACCCACAGTCAAGATATCAGTGTAGCAGTACGGGGTCTACTGACACATGGGAGACAACAAGGGGACACAGCATGAGGGAGAGCATGAGGGAAACACAGTGAAGTTGGGCCAAATAGTAGGCTACTAAAACAAAATGTAAGATTAATCTACGTTTCAGTTTACCTAGACGACCTAATTGTCTTTGAAATTGGGCCAAATAGTAGGCTACTAAAACAAAATGTAAGATTCATCTACGTTTCAGTTTACCTAGATGACCTAATTGTCTTCGAAGTTGGGCCAAATAGTAGGCTACTAAACCAAAATGTAAGATTAATCTACGTTTCAGTTTACCTAGATGACCTAATTGTCTTCGAAGTTGGGCCAAATAGTAGGCACTAAAATAAAGTGTAATATTAACTTATGTGTCAGTTTACGTAGATGACCTAATTGTCTTCATCGCTAAAAAAACGTGTGGGAAAAAGGTGTTTTCAGCACATTCTTCTATACTTACCTGATAGACCCCTGAGAAAAAGGACATGATCTTGCTCAGTGTGGCAGCACAGATGCTTGCTATGTGAACAAAAGGCCCCTGTTGTTGTTGTGTTGTCCGCCGAGGTAGCAGGGAAGAAGAAGGGAAGACGAAGAAGAAGAAGAAGAATAAATAGGAAGAAAAACAGCAAAGAGCATAAACCTCTTTTGACAGCCCCATGACAGGGAGGCAGAAGGCAAGTAACAAGCAAGCAAAGAAGACAAGACGAGATGGAAGTAGGTCAAGAGGATGATGGTAATGTGAGAGGAGAGAGAGAGAGAGAGAGAGAGAGAGAGAGAGAGAGAGAGAGAGAGAGACCCACCTTGACCACTGGAGAGAGAGACAGAGAAAAAGGGAAGAGCGTGAGAGACAGGGACAGAGAGATGGAGAGAGAGAAAGGGCAATTGAGTGCGAAAGAACATGAGGGAGAGCGTGAGAGAGAGAGAGAGAGAGAGAGAGAGAGAGAGAGAGAGAGAGAGAGAGAGAGAGAATGCAATGGGCAGTACTAGAGAGCTAGAGAGAGAGAGAAGAAAAAGAGAGTGATAGTGACAGGGACACCCACCCACCTCCTTGCCCACTGGCATGCCGCTGCCCAAGCCGGCCGTCAAGCCCACAACCTTTGCAGCAAATGCCCGCAGGGTCAAATACTCCTTCAGGATCACACCTCGCAGGATGGTCTTCAGCTCTGGGATACCAGAACCTGTCATGTGCATGTCATACGCAGCAGTTAGTACAAATTATACACCTAGTATTGTAATAATAGCATTATAATGATCATAATAACAGGGCTGGAGAATAGCAGCATTCAGTAGAAACATTAGTAACAAAACACTGAAAAGCAGAAGTTCTCAAAAGTTATTTAACAGCAAAATGTTAATGGCTGTGTTTCGTTTTGCTAAGGAGACGTGTGTACATTTTCATGTTATAACTGAATGCACAATGCTGTAAGTATCTTTATGAAAGATTAGACATAAACATATTGGTGTTGTGACCTTGGCTGAGCTGCGAGCTCCCACTTGCTCCCAGATCAACAGTTACAGTTCAGAGTAAGGGTATTAACAACGTTAACCAGACACCCGTCTCTTGGCAAATATGCACAGGTCAGCACTTGGCCGATGCTCCTAGGCAAAGAGACGACAGGGGGCCTGGCATGGCCGGGCACTGGGCACAGCGCAGAGAGAGAGAGCACTTCAGTGTTGCCACATGGAAAAAGCTGAATTATCGTAACCTCAAAATTATTGTTTTGGGGGGGCTTTTTGGGAGGAAATTATCGTACAAGACCCAAATTGTTGTTTCAAGGCATCTAAA
Organism: Engraulis encrasicolus; assembly: GCF_034702125.1. Taxonomy (NCBI): domain Eukaryota; kingdom Metazoa; phylum Chordata; class Actinopteri; order Clupeiformes; family Engraulidae; genus Engraulis; species Engraulis encrasicolus. The sequence continues at coordinate 36,346,770 of NC_085876.1, forward strand.
TTAACTGAAGGACAACTCTGAAATTATGGCACATCATGTTTTTTTTTATCGTACAGAGCACAAAATGGACAAAATTGTGGTACAAACACGATAATTATCGTACATCTAGCAACACTGGAGCACTTGCGCGGCAGCCCCAGAGCATAGGGTTGCTTATCTCAGTGGTTCTTAAAGGGACACTGTGTGAGATTTTTAGTTGTTTATTTCCAGAATTCATGCTGCCCATTCACTAATGATACCTTTTTCATGAATACTTACCACCACCATCAAATTCTAAGTATTCATTATGACTGGGAAAATTGCACTTTTCATACATGAAAAGGGGGATCTTCTCCATGGTCTGCCATTTTGAATTTCCAGAAATAGCCATTTTTAGCTGCAAAAATGACTGTACTTGGACCATACTAGAAAATATTAGTTTATTACTTCGGAAACTTTCATGAAAAGTTCAAATTTGGCAATAGGCAGCCCATTTTCAATTCGCAGCATAGTTGCAGTACCTTTTTTGACCATTTCCTGCACAGTGTCCCTTTAACCTTTTTTTCTTAGTGCACCCCCTCACCTGTGCCCAAGACAAGCCGCGCACCCCCAACCCAGACTTCTACACGTGTATACACACTAAAAAAAGATTTAAGTGATTATTTACAATGATCTTGCTTGAGACGTAAATCAATACCTTAATGACTTAAATATGGGGATCAAAACATGTTTTAATTTGGCCTAATTAAAATGTTCTCTAGCAGAATTTTGGTCAAAACCTCAAAACAAACAAAATTTTGCGCACCCCCTGAAATCTCTCGCGCAACCCCAGCGGGTGCCCGCACCCCAGGTTAAGAACCACTGGCTTATCTAATAACTCATTCACTCACCAATGGCTTGTGGTGCCACCATGTGGCAGAAGAAAGAGGCGAACATGATAAGGATCATGGGATAGGAGACCCAGGCCAGGTACTGTAACGGAATATTACCACGCAGCTCTCTGTGGATCCACTTGTACGCTGTCAGAGAGAGAGAGGGGGGGGGGGGGGGGGGGGGGGAGGGGTGGGGGGGAGGGGGGGGGGTGGACAGAGAGAGAGAGAGAGAGAGCGATAGAGAGAGAGAAGGGTAACCAGAAAGGGGGTGGCAAACACGATGTAGTAAGACAGGAGTAGAAAGTCAGGTGAGGTGAAAGAGAAAACAAATAAACAGAGTAATGTATCACACTGATAGATAAAGGCCTACAACGCAGAATTAGATTCTAAGGGGTCCATTAAATTGCCATAAAATTGAACACTGTGCCAGAGAATGAGAAAGTGCAAACTCTAAGACAGAGCTACAAAGACTACAAGTATGGTAACTGCTGTATATATTTGGTCAAAACTGAGGACTGTACAAGACAAGGGCATTCTGTATTTAATATCGTACAATGTAGGCTCACAGCACAAGCGCAATCCATATTTACTGTACACACACTATAAATAAAACATCAGTATAATAAAAAAAGACACAAAGTATACATGTAATGTGTAAATAATAATATTTATTTCCTATATATCTTGTAGATTATCTTTGAATAAAATGCTATGCTAGTGTGCTATGAATAAAATGCAAATGTAATATTTAGATATTTTGTAGGCTTACCATACCTTGTAGACATTGGTAGGTTACCCTAATTTTGGCTGTAACATAATCAATACACAATACACACCATAGACATATAAATGTAGCAAGCCTTGCAAGCCTTGCCAGTAACATAGTCCATAGACACCATGGGCACACTTCACTACACAGCAAAAAAAAAAAATGCAGTGTTAATTCAACACTAAAAGAGTACTGTGGGCCAACACCTTCTGGAAGATGTTACATCGACTCTTTAAAATTTAATGTTGAATCAACATGACATTTTGTACTGTCTATATAGCACGCCTACCTGGTAGACTCCTTGTAGACGTAGTCCATACTTGCCATAGACGTATACTGTAAATGCAGCTAGCCTACCTTGCAGACTCTTGGCAGTGACATAGTCCATACTCTCCATAGACACACACTGTGTAGAAATGTAGTAGGCAGTATCATAGTCCATACTTGTCATAGACGTATACTGTAAATGCAGCAGGCCTACCTTGCAGACTCTTGGCACTGGTGTAGTCCATACCCATCATAGATGCATACTGTGAATGTAGCAGGCCTACCTTGCAGACTCTTCAGAGTAATATAGTCCATACTCATCATAGATGTATACTGTAAATGTAGCCGGCCTACCTACCTTGTAGACTGTTGACGCTTGCTTAGTCCATACTCGTCATAGACATATACAGTAAATGTAGCAGGCCGCCGCCTAAGGTACCTTGTAGACTCTTGGCGCTGGCGTAGTCCATACTCATCATAGATGTATACTGTAAATGTAGTAGGCCTACCTTGCAAACTGTTGACGCTGGCGTAGTCCATACTCGTCGTCATAGATGTATACTGTAAATGTAGCCGGCCTACCTACCTTGTAGACTGTTGACGCTTGCTTAGTCCATACTCGTCATAGACATATACAGTAAATGTAGCAGGCCGCCGCCTAAGGTACCTTGTAGACTCTTGGCGCTGGCGTAGTCCATACTCCAGCTGACCAGAGCCATGGTGATCCCCAGCAGCACCAGAAAGATCCAGTCCTCTCCCAGCTTGGTCACCAGGAACCTCTGCATGCGCGCCACGCAGTCTGAAAGAAGCATACATGGGGGAGGCTGTTCCTCCTCGTAACCCTCCTCACATAAGGGGTGCATTTCTCGAAACCAAAGTTTCTAACTACGTTAGCTGCTTTGTTGTTTGCAATGCAATTTCCCATTGACAACTACCCAAGTTGCTAACTAGCTAACACCTACACTTTCGAGAAACACACCCAAGGTGTGTAGTGCACGGTTTATTCTTTTATAGTTCCTGTTATGATTCGTTTACATGATGATAGTTGTGTGTTATTATTCTTATTCTTATTATACCTAGGCTACAACAACGACTAAATCTATTACAACTACTACAACTTAAAAAGGGTAGACACAGTTTGTAACAGACTGGTTGTATGGTACCATCCAGCTGTGGTGGTAACAGATGACGGTGTCCCCCCTCCCCTCTCTAAACTGATCACTGTTCACTCTCTGCCCCCCAGACTAAGCCCCATGTCCCGCTGTACCCAACAGTTAATTTAACCTCTGAACCTTCCAGCCTGGGCCTGCACACATTGCCAGTGAGTCTCCATTTGAATGTTTCAGCCTGGTCAACCTGCTTATTCTCAGGTCTGGTCTGGAATGCCTTGTCTTCACTTCTCGTCCCTTGTCACAGTCAGGCTATGACCCCTTGTAACCTCTGAACAGGACAAAGTTTTTTTTTAAAAAAGTGTGACCAGTCACATGAAAAAAGGGTGCAAGTAGTCCCGTGGGCATTTTGAGCTAGTTATGGATTTACAATTAGCCCTTTCTAAAGAAAAAATGTATGCTTGTAAACAAATTTTAAACAACTTTCTGCGAAAAAAAAGGAAAATCACAAAAAACCTCTACAGGATTTTTTTTTTCAACAAACTAGCGGATCCTAATTATCACATCCCTTCAGCAAGGCTGATGAACTAATTTCTGAAATCTCTATACTAGCAGCACAGGGAGAAGGAATCTTTGGCAGGACTTTTAATTTTCCTATCCACTTTGTCTGCCCCTGGTGCATTGTGGCACAGCACCCACCCGACACACTAGAACAGTGTTTCCCAACCTTTTTTGTCTCGTGTACCCACTAAGCCTTTTCATTGTGCTATGAGTACCCCCTAACTCATGTTTTACAGCCCTTTTTCTATTGCAGTGTGACTATGCTCCATGCATTTGTTAAAATAAAAAATGTTCCAAGTACCCCCTGCAGTGTGCTCACGTACCCCTTGGGAAACACTGCACTAGAACATTCCACCTCCGAGCCCTCACCTCTGCACTTAGAGTAGGAGCGCCGCTTCTTCAGCGAGGACCCGTGGCCGAACTGCGCATCCTTGTCTTTGTCCTCGTCCGGCTCCGCCTCGGGGTGCCGGCTGTGGTGCCGGTGGCTGTGGCCCCGGCTGTGAGCCCGGCTGTGGGCCCGACTCCCCGGTGTCCGGTGGCCCTCCGATTGGCGGTGGCCATGGTGGTGGTGGTGCTTTTTCCATTGTCTCTCGGTCAGCAGGCGAGTGGCCTCTCTGCGGCGCGACGAGCCGGCATGCTCATGGTATTCCCCATAGAGCTGCAGGGGAGTAGGACAGGTGAGAAGGTGAGAGGGAGAGCGACATCATCGGGTCTTTCTCAAAACTTAGGACAGTGTCCTTCCAAGTGTATCAGCCCAATTAGTCACAGCCAGTGATTGGATACTCATTGGTGAACTCTACAGAATATCCAATCACTGGGTGTGACTAATAAAGAGTACCCAATCACTGAGTGTGACTAATTAGGCTGATACACTTGGAAGGACACTGTCATAGGTTTTGAGAAAGACCCAGAGTTTCAGTGTACACACACAGATGCACCTACACGTACTAAATGCCCATATAAATGACCATACAGGCAAACAGGAGGGGTAGAACAATATAATTGTTTTATGTGTACATAGAGATGCCTGTATTGTTTCAGTGTGCACATAGAGATATAAACGCACAGGTGAGAGTGAGAGAATATGTAAATTGTTCAGTGTGTAGGACAGATATTTGGGTCAATTTAAATCTTGTGGTGTGGCTGCGTGCTGATGGACTTCTCCAATAAGTTCTCCAAGGCAGACAGATGAGAACCGGAGAGAAGGAGGGACATCAAGAGAGGAGAGAATAGAAGAAAGAAAAAAGTGACATCTATCGACAGTAGGCGCATTTGACATTCCGCAACGACTGCATGCGCCAGCCTGATCTCCAAAAATTCCGTGCTCCTGGACACGGATGTTAAGGACAAGAAATCTGTGTCCAGGAGCACGGATTTTGACAAAATTCCGTGCTCCAGGACACGGAATTGTTTTCCGTGCTCCTGGACACGGAATTGTTTTCCGTGATGGGCACACGGAAGTGCTTTCTATAGGCTATTACCACAGCACTGTGTTAACTGTATCATTAGAAAATACATACCAAATGCTAATCCTAAACAAAATAATGTTATAGCAATTTAAGTTGTGCTCTGACCAAAACATTCCCTAACCTTAACCTGTCATTAAAGACATATTTTTGAGAAATACCTTTTCCAGTTGGTTGCTAGGCTATCAAATTCATATAATGAATGAAAGAAAACTAGCTGTGCCCAGACCAAAACAATCCCTAACCCTAACCTGTCAGTGAGAAAAAAATGTTTTGAGAAAAAATATTTGAAATTAGAAAAATCCTGAGAAAACAGAAGACTGTGGAAACAAAGAGCTGTGGGAGTATGGAGAGAGCACTTCTGTGTGTCCATCACGGAAAATAATTCTGTGTCCAGGAGCACGGAATTTTGGCAAAATCCGTGCTCCTGGACACAGATTTTGTGTCCTTAACATCCGTGTCCAGGTTCTACCGTAAGTAGATTTGCCACTTGTTTCAATGCAGATTGAAATAGTGACCGGAAGCGGCTTTCTGTTCGCTACAGAACCACCACATAAAAAGCCAAAGTTAAGGAGAAACAAACTAAATTTCTGAGTAATTACCAACAAATACCTGTATATGCACTAACAATTGGCTTGTTTATGATTAATTCATGAAAAATTTATGACTTTACATACTTATGTGAAATAAGACCTATTTTAGGAAGACTATACTACACCTTGCTGTGGAAGCCACTACCTGGCACTAACAGAGCACCATGAACAGCCCTGAGCCGCCATTTTTGTGTAGTAAAAATGGAGCACAGCAGTCAATGGTGTTAGCCAGACTCTCCCTATAGAGGGCTTGACCAAATTCAGTCCTGCTGTGATACAGACGCCAAGTGTGACATGGTCTCAAACTCTCACGGGCTCAAAGCTGTTGCTGACGGACCATGCAATTCCTGCTGATGCTTGTTGCAAGGGTCGGCATAACGTCCCAGTGGTGACGCACTCTTGAACTGGTGGGCCAAAGGTCCACTGACATCTATGTTGACACGTTGTCACACACCCCTAAAAAGCTTGCAATGCACCCTTCTTCAACTCCTCCCCACCTGTCCCCCCATACCTTGCTTGTGATGTGCCATATACATGTAGATATCAGTTGTTCCACTTGGAGCAGGCGTCACTCTTAACTACTTAAAACTGTGAGGATGCTGGCCCAAATGTTCAACTCAATTTTCCAGAAAGGAGGCTGCACCTTGCAATAAAGACACAATTTATGCAAGGTGTGGCCTCTCTGAAAAAAATGTGCCACATAGAACAAATTGGTGAGCGCTCATTGTCTCGTTCAAATTTGTTATCAACGTTAAATACGCCACCCACGTTGACATGTAGAGTTCTTTCTGACGTGGTGTGCAGTTGTCCAGAGCCATGGAAGTAAGAGATAGGCTAATCCCATTGACCTCCATGTTCCATTTTTAAACAAATATGGCAGCTCATGGAGCCTTTGACACACAGATCGCCATTGACATAGTTCACAATAGTTCCAGGAAGTGAGTGTCGAACACAGAAAGTGTAGTAAAGGCAAATGTAATTCATTTGAATTCATTTGACATCATCTTTGCTGGTTTTTAGTGGTTTTGTGTTACATTCAAGCAAAAAGAAAGCCACTGCCTCAAATTATTTGAATCTACATGAATCGTGTCACCAACCAACTTCCTGTGGTTGTCACAACTCTGAATTCCATACCTCTGCAGTCATCGACTGCCAAATTTCGGATTTGGCACACTCAGCTTATTTAAAGTCAAAAATGTATTATGTGCCTAATTTTGATGGTCTCCCCCATGGAGCTAGATAGGGACATGTGAAATTGAAATCACTGTCAGGGTTGCCAGATGAGTATGATGATTTCCAGCCCAAAAAATGTTCAAAACCCTCCTAGAAGCACAAAATTGGCACAAATGGCATTTGGCAGAAAAACCCGCCCAATTTTTGCCATAGAAATCAATAGAATTGGGCGGGTTTTCTGCTATATGCCATTTTTACCTGCACTCGACCATCCTAAGCAGCCCAATTGGGCGGGGAACAGCCCAATCTGGCAACACTGATCACTGTAAATCTGTACAGTAATTAATTCTGCATGATATTCCCCTTACAGTTACTGAAAGATGAGAAGTGTGAGGCAGATGGGCAGGACGGAGAGGGATGGAGAGAAAATCACTGCATTATTCTTGTTACCTTGGCTATTGGTAGCTTAGAAGAAAACCCCGCTTATTGAAATTCAATTGTAATAAATTCAAATAAATAACCATGTAACCTGTTAACGAAAGTAACAGGTGAGGGGAAGAGGAGAGCATTGTTTCAATATGCAGCTGGAGGAAGTCATTTCATGTTCAGAAACTGCTGCTACACGGCCTACCCATATTCAATTCCTAGTCTTTACCAGGTTGCAGGCCAGTTCGCAGAAGAGTAGACGCATATAAAGTACATGCACTGTATATAGGCCTACTGTATCTAACAGAGTTCAGAGAGTGTGTAGAATAGACACTGCTTGATGTATTCGGAGCTACAGAGAGTGTACAGATTTACAGTCGCAGTTAAGAGGCTGTTTCCTCATGCATGAACTCACCCCAGATCCCCTTCCTACTGCCGAGCTAACATGTTCGGAGTGAAATTCTAGTAGCATGTTACACTGCCTGTCACATCATAAAGCGACATCATAAAGCACAGCCTGGCGGTTTCTTGCTTTCCTTCACAATCAAGTTAGTTGGTGTACTGTACACCGGCAAAGTTTGTAACAATTCACAATATAATGGAATTACACTGAACCATGATAGGATATAATATGTTTATGTTAATAACCATATATTATTAACCAGTGCTATCCCCCATCCTCCTCCATGACTGAGGTACCCTAAGCATGGTACCGTCCCGCCACACTGCTCCCTTGGGCCGCCATTAGGGGCTGCCCCCTTGCATGGGCAAGGCATAAATGCAATTTCATTGTGTGCACCAAGTCTCACACCTGACCCGTCTGCCAGTGCAATCTTTGACAATTTGTTCGACGCCATCCATGTACTCCACCCAAAGATTTTGGCTCCGCACATCGTCTGGCAAAAGCCTCGAGCTGGGTTCTCTCAGTGTTTCGCCAATCAGCAAACAGTTGAGAGTGGTGACGTAGAACTCACCCGTGAGCTCCGTTACTAATTGGTTAAGGTAACTATATTCACACTTTCGTTTTGTTATTTGTATGCTTTTGTGACGCTATAACGTAACAGGCATGCTAATAAAGCACAATATGTGTTTTAATTTGAGTTTGGAACTTCAATTAATTTAAATGATAGAGTAAGATCAGACCATCTCCCATCGTCCACGGAGACGGATTCCTCATGGCTTTTGCCAGACTGATTGACGGAGTCAACAGTCGGCTATTCGCCCAGGCTATGACTCATCATTTAATCTTTCCAAGACTAATTCCTTAGCCCAATCGGTCCATTTGAGCTGGAACATTCTGCATTGTTCATAACAAAAAAAAAACCCCAATAAAACCACCAAGCAGTTTTCATTCAATGTAGGCCTAATTCACAAAGGATACAAAACAACATATTTCACGTCAATATCCCAAAAATAAATACAAAACCACTAAGTATTTGCACTGCAATACATAGTAGTGGATTGTGTTGACACTTGCGCTTGTGCCACTTCAAGTGAAGTAGTCCTCACTCAGAAGACACGCTCAAGTGAATAGCACGAGTGGATAGGTCATGTTCACACAGTCAGGCCGTCCCGAAATAGACAAAAGTACTCAACAGGATTGAAAAACCCTTTCACAGCGGAAGCACATTGCTCCATTTAGATTTATAATACTGGAGACCCTCCAGACATGTGGGAAAGTGATAGTCTAACTCTGAGCTGAGCTGAGCTGTCTCTACCCCTCTCTCTCTCTCTCTCTCTGTCTCTCTCTCTCGCGCTTTCTCACACAAACACACACACACACCAATACATACATACACACACAAAGACCCAGCAAACACACACAGATACAGAAAACATACACACAGGGCCGCTGACAGGCAATGTAATGAAGACCCAACTCTGGGCCCCCTCTCACTCTGGGCCCGGGACAACTGACCCCCCGTCAGCTTCCATGCAAACACATATGCACGCACACGCACGCATGCACGCACATGCAGGCACACACACACGCAGTACACACACTGAGAGTTCCATGAATCACATGGAGGGACGCACCGATTCCCACGCTCTCACTCAACACAAGCCACCGCGCTCATAATACCCACACACGCACGCACTTCGAAACCTGCTCACCGTGGATGCATGTCGAAATGCCTGCCTCTAAACAGGCCCATCTCCATTACATGTTTTTTTTCTGTCCTCTGTTTGAACAGCACCTTATTGCACTTCTTAGATACTGTGCACTTCAAGATATTTTAATCTTAACAGTTTATTTTGTACAGTAGCCTAAGTCATGCTATTGCTGTGCTAAAATAAATAATTTGAATCTATTTGCATTGCACTTCTTAGATACACTTCAAGATATTTTAATCTTAACAGTTTATTTTGTACAGTAGCCTAAGTCATGCTATTGCTGTGCTAAAAAAATAATTTGACTCTATTTGCATTCAAAGACAAACTGCCGCCAACAACTACACCAGACTGTTAATCCAGTAATTGCTTATCTGTTTTCTCTAATTCACAGTGCATTTTCCTTCTATATAACTCAAATTACGTTTGAGAAACCGTCCAAGTTAATTAAGTAGTGCAAGTGATATAACATATATAGCTAATACAAATGTTAGGCCTACCATCTAAGTAATACGCTCATGAGCAGGTAATTAGTGATGAATATGTGTCAAGAAATGTATTATGCAATACAGTGCCATCTAATTCAATATGAACAGAACCAAACTGCTCATTTCTTCTATTTTTACAGTTTGATATAGAGTGCCTTTGAAGTGCAGTTTTAAACAGCAGTCTACTCAAAACCACACCCTGGTTGAGTTCATCATTGGGCAATCCTGTGATCCTGTTTAGTCCACTACGTAACGTTGGACCTCTGGATAGATACCTACAGATGCAGATCCGCTGCCTGCCCCACGCAAGCACCACACCACACCCAGGAAGCGGGTATGTCTGGCATGCCTGTCATAAACGTCCACCGGGGCAGCATGGGCCGTCACATTTACACTTCAGAGAAGAGCTGCTGCCACAGCACTGGCTCCTGATTAATGGCCGTTAATAGCCAACAGACCACTAGCTGTGGAATAACTCCTCATTATATGGCTGACTGCACTGTACACGCAGACCATACAATATTGTGGCACTAGGTCTTAAAGGGCTATGCCAATATTTTGGGGCTTAATACAGTTAAAATCATTGGCCAGGGTTTATAAAGGTGGTGAAGTGTCTTATTTTTCATGTAAGCCGTTGTCTTGCCTTAAGACAAGTTAAAAGAGGGAGCATGTCGCTAAGCTAGTGAAAGTCAATGGATCCGTGTAGCATGCTACATGCTACACGGATCCATTGACTTTCACTAGCTTAGAGACATGCTCCCTCTTTTAACTTGTCTTAAAGCAAGACAACGCTGGTGGAGGATTTATTTACTTGATTTATTAATTCCTTAGCGCTATAACCTTGTTGTCACAAAATGGTAATGACCAAGTCTTAATCGGTTACCTAAGACTCCCTGAATTGTCAATGGTGTTATGATGTAATTGAGTGTTTTCAGCAAAGAGTGAATACGACCGTCGATGAGCCCCTTTTGAACTCACATCTGAACGTAACAACCGGGGCTACATTGGCACCTGCCAACAGGTCAAATGCTCGAAAACATGGCTCTAGCAAGTAGTAATGTCAGTGGCAGTGCCTTTTGGCAAGTAGCTTTTTCTAGGTCCCAGAATCCTAGAATCTAGGATATGTGATATCTGCATGGCCTACATTCTGCTGCTTGCCCTTGTGCACAAAATTCATCATTTTAAAGTTCAGGAGACAGCTTAGTTCCTCAGTTTGTTGTTCCTTGACTTGACTTGAGTTTCTATTTGTCTGATTAATTTTCATGTAACTACTATGTTAATTCACTGATCTCCTTGCTAGTAGCACTTCCCCTTCAGCGTAGACGTACATCATGTTAAAGAAAAACAACTGAAAATTCTGTGGCCGGTAGAAAGGCTGAATGGGTGGGTCAACCCTGTACAGTACACAGTCATACGATCACCAGATGCTACTTGTTTCATGCTTTTTATTTCACTGTTTGGGACACAGGAATTCTCAAGTGGAAATTCATGAAAAGCCAAATCCAAAAACATAAGTCAATATGTATCAGAGGTGATGGATTTCTTTGCATAATGTAACATTTGAATATGGCATACTGAAAAGTTAGGCTGACACAGATAAGGTTATTTGTATCAAATGGCTTTTTTTGTTGCTATTGTATTACATGCTACTGTTGGTGTTGCTCTGGCAACCTGAAGTTTTGAAAGTCCAGTAATTGAAACCGACGACTGGTGTTCCCATTTCAAATTTGCCTAAATGCAGTTGGTGGAAACATACATCAGACATACTGTACATCAGCCATCTTATTTCCCTGAATCACCACAAACAGGCTGAAATTATGCCAGTGACTTGGCAGGGCACACAGGTAACGACAGACTCTGAATCAGAGGCGGTGAGTCCCCTCACTGAAGGCCTGCAAACCTAAGTGGTCAACAGGGAGGCTTTGGGCAGCCTGTCAATAAACTTTCAACACCTCCTAATTTAGTATATACGTGCAATGGGGCTGGGTCTTACTGGCCCTAGTGCCCTGGGACTGGTGGTTGAGCTATGTGATGTGATGTGATGTGATGTGGGTGCAGGGCAGTGTTGCCAGATTTGTCTGACCAATTACCGTCCAAAAGCTTCTCAAAAACTGCCAAAATACGCTAAATTCCGCCCAAAATCAACAAATTACATGGACTTCTATGGGCCCAATACGGCTGAAAAACCCGCCAAATGGCCAATTTTTCCCGTTTTTACCCGCAGATGCTCATCCCAAGTAGCCCAATTGGGCGGGCACCCGCCCAATCTGGCAACACTGGTGCAGGGGGCTCTATCCAGCATGTTGATTCACACCGCGCAGCAAACACAGGAGGAGCTGCAGCACCTGACAGATTGGGAAACCCTAAGGCCCTCCTTGTCCTTGTGCAGTCTAAAGAGCAGTGTTGCCAGATTGGGCCGTTACCCACCCAATTGGGCTACTTGGGATAGCTGTCTGCGGGTTAAAAACGGGAAAAATTGTCCATTTGTCATTTTTTTCTGTCGTTTTGGGCCCATAGAAGACAATGCAATTTGTTGAAATTGGGCGGAATTTAGCGCAATTTGGCGGTTTTTGAGAACCTTTTGGGCAGGATTGATCAGACACATCTGGCAACACTGCCAAAGAGGTGGGTCTCCCATCTCTCAGCACAGCAGAGATGCATCATGGGTTATCTATCTGTCCTGAGACGCTATCCTCATATGATCCTTGGCTCAGGGGCGAGCTGCTTGGATTTCACCAATGAAGAAGATGAAACCACACATGGGTTGGGTTGGATGGGCGGCATAGCATAAAACAGTGGCTGTGACCACAAGACACCTCTCAGCTATTATACTTAAGCCATTATTGCATGCCGTAGCCAAGAGAGGGGTGTAACTCAGCATGCTTAAGATATTTAAAACTAGAAATGCACTCAGAGAGTGCAGACCTCCGTCAAGGAAACTGTTTCATAGAACATTTGACTATGTTACAACCTCATCCCCCCCCAAGTTTTTCTGCCTTGTTTTTGTGGAGTTAAAAACTGGAACGTCAAAATTCGCCCTATCCCGAAATGGTGAAGAATGTTTAAAAAAGTTCCTGGGACCGGACCGCGATCCGGATCACCACCAAATTTTAATAAGATAATCCTTTTGTCATTTTCAACAACTAGTTATACAAATAGTTCCATCGAGTTTACTGTGATTGTTCTTTTCATTCCGAATTAAGAGGTGCTTACATGGCATTTTCAAAGCGGAATTAAGCTTTATTCAGAATTAAATAGAGTTAATTCTGAATTAAATGTCTCATGTATGTAAACATAGCCATCGATGTACTGTAAGCAGGACTGTCCAATTAGCAGGCATAGTAAATAACACTACAAAAGCCTCAAAACTCAAGATGTTGAAGACACTCAAAATTTAACTCGTGGGGGGCGCTGTGGCGCAGTGCACTAAGCCCCCCCACATTTGGGCTTGCATGCCCATCCACGGGGACCCCGGTTCGAGTCCGGCCGGGGTCATTTACCGATCCTCCTATGTCTCTCTGTCCCATTCGCTTCCTGTCACCATCTTCAACTCTCCTGTCAAATAAAGGCATAAAATCCCCTAAATATATATATATAATTTTAAAAATCGTCAACTCGTCTATCTTTCTAATAACATCTTCTAAGATTACAACTCCAGCAACACTGAATAGTTGTGTCACCCCTTGTCTTCCCTGGAAGTCCCCTAGTTTCCCGGGAAGTGGGCCAGGTCCACACAGCCACCACAGTAGATAGCCTGGCTAGCACCACAGCATATCTCAAGTGAGATGTAGTCTGGTGCTTTGTTCCAATACTCATGAACGGCGTGACGTTTTCCATGTGCGTTACTTACGCCCATTTGTGGGGGAAAGCAACCCATGCAAGTCAATTGGCGATGTTGGGGTTTAATAAACGAAAGATACGGACCTGTAGACTAGCGTTGTTCACGCGCAACGTGCCGAAAACGCATTGTGTTGCCGGCTGTTCAAATAATATTGCCAAATAGCCGTGGCTGAAGCATGGAATGTGTTCATTTAGGCTAGCCGATGTAGCATGTAAGTCAATGAGACATTCGGTTTGTTTTCACCCATAAAGGGGCGTAACGCAAATTTAAGAGCAAAGTACCCGGATGGCCGTTCATGAGTATACTCGTATTTACCACCCTTTTCGCACTGTGTTTGGGTACGCAGGGCGTTCCATTTGTAATCGCGGCGGTGAAGTGTACTGTAAAAAGTGTGGAGTTAATGTACACTTTTCGCACTCAACGACCGCCATGTTTGTTACGTAGTTGAGTGTCAGATCTGTCAAACTGCAGAATCTCCGTAATAACAACATAGTTTTGATTCCAACGACAATCACCATGTGTAGAGGCAGGGGTAACTTGAAAAAGTGTCAACATAACGAACCGTGTCTTTCGTGATTAATTGTATATTGGTGGTTGGTAAACTCTGATGACACGCGACAAACCATCATTTCCGTTAAGTGTATCAGACAGAACGGGAATCGGAACAAACTTGCCTCGTGAATCGCAGAGGGCGGAAAGTGTACTTCACTGCACTTAAACAAGGTACACAGTACACAGGACGAGTAATGGAACTGACCATGGGAGCCTCTAACCATCTGCCTAAACTATTTACAATACTCTCTAAAGCTTAATGGCAAGCTTCTGGTGTTTTGCAATGGTGGATCTGTAAACAAATTACAAGCTTCAGTTTATCTAATAATAACTATTGCCCTCGCTCCCCATTCTGGGGCTGGGTTACTAAACTTAAGTGAATATTTCGGTGTGGTTTTCCATGCTGTCCTTTGGAACAAGGCAGCATCGGAAGACCCACTAGCAGACTGTGGAGAGGTAAAACAGATCCAAGTCACTCGGGATTGATTGTCATTTTATTATTTTGGCAACAAAAACATGCCTACAAATTTGGCCTGCTAAACCTTCTTCAGGGCACACTCTTGAGGGCAGTGTTGCCAATTTAGCAACTGTAGTTGTGATATTTAGCGACTTTTGGCCATCCCTGGCGACTAAAAAACTAGTGACTTTTTTGTTAATCTGGCGACTTTTAAAAAATTGTCTTTTCATTGACAAAAACATTGCTTCTCAACATAATTGTAACTCTGTGCCGCTGTCAGAAGCATTTCAGATGCTGTCACAGAGCATTTCCTTATGTTGCTACTGGCCCTTGAATCTCTGCTTTTCATGGTGCTCATTCAATAAAGAAATTGAGAATCAGAATTTCTTGTCTTGTGTTTCTTGACTGTAATGGACCTGACAGAAATAACACCTAGGGATTGTTATACAGTGTTTCCCATACATTGAGGAAACTATGGCGGCCCGCCATAGTTTAAATTTGGCCGCCATAGTTTCGAAAATGTAAAAAAAAAAAAAATATATATATTTTTTTTTTTTTTTTTAACGATTTCCGTTTTTGTTAAAAACGATTTGAATTACGATTTTCTTCGCATTTTCCTCCTGGAGTAAATACATCCCATAGAGTAAAACACAAGTGCTTGAAAGACAGAGGGATCAAAAGCCTAGTCAAGTTGTTAAGGGACAGTTGGGATGAGTTTACTAACACTCCCCAGGCTTTGTTTTACAGTTGTAATGAGTTAGGTGACAGACCTTCATTGACACGGCAGAGGAGACATCGGGCTGCATATAGAAATGAATGTGAATATAGACATAAATGTGTAATATGTTGTTCAGCCCTTTTAATGGGAGGAATTTTGAAAAACTGGCCCTGTGACCAGCACCCCTCATGTAGAATGTGTACGCCTATATGTGTGTGGGGAAAAGGCACAGCCTACCCTCTTAGACCCTTTTTGTCTATGCGTTAACAATTTCACAGTATACTACTCTTAAATTCTTATCTCTGCTCCTATTTTGTTTTATTATTTTATTCATTACATAGAGCCCTGCATGAGGGATGTATGAAACTGTGTTGTAAACAGAAATGATTCACGGTACTGCATTTAAAAAATATATATAAATGACAATGTACTACTAATATCACGTGTAAAATGTTATGTAGCCTTCTTTCTCAAAATATAAATGGCTGAAATGCAGGCCTAGGCCTATAGTTTCTCCATTTACACTGCGTGAATACACCCCCCCCCCCCAAAGGCCCGCGTGAAAAGACCCATCCCCCCCCCCCCCCGGAAAAAAAATCCCGGCTGCCCCCATAGTTTCCAAAATTTCTGTGGGAAACACTGTTATAATTTGAAAATATTACACAATGTCTTCCTGTAAAATCTTGGTTACTGTAAAATAACAATAAAATAACCTAACACGACTGCAATGGCAACCCTCCCTTGCGTCCAGTTATAAATTATCTTATTAATAGGGGCCTGTCTGGGCATGGGCCACGACCAAAAGCTAAATGTAAACACTTGCAGGCCTGACTCGCTTGGCAGCAATCTGTTATCCCTCATTAGCATTCTAGCAGCCATTGTTGTTGTCTAGTAGCCTAGCAAAGCTAACACAGCTGTGCTCTATTACAGTTTTATGAGAGGTCGCTGAGAGAACCAGCGAATCAAATATTGGAGATTTGGAGATTTTTACATGTATTTGTCCAAGGCAACGGGGACCTCTTTATTTCTGCAGTCAATGAAATTTCTAAAATCATAGACTGAGGGTTTACCAAGGACATACCATGCCAATAGGAGAATACACGAACGTCTGGAAATCACAGACACCTGGACAGCCAAGGACATGTTAAAATCTGAATATCAGATATGTGGCAGATAAGCCCAAGATAAAGCACTTCACAAATTCCTGGATAAAGACAGAGTCGATCCATCGCGCATGTTTTGCAAGTCTGTTTATCATGAGTGCATCCAACCCATCCATCCACCATGCGTGGTGTTCTGTGATACCCGAAGTCATAGTGCGTCCACCTCTGATATTACCACTACACCCCCCATGCAGAACATTGACTTGGCACATCGACCAACTGGATCTAGATGGACAGCAGGTCACGTCAGCTGATCTGCCCATCTGTTTTGCATTAGGCCGTGCCACCTTCGCCACAGTTAATGTTGCACTGACCAGCACTTTATGTCAAGCCTCGCTGGCAGGTTTGGGCCAATTACGACTGTCATCTTTACAAAAGCATTCGATACCACTATTTTAATCCGCTGGGTCACTTTACACGCTGCATATTTGATAATGTATGCCTCACATCAGAGCCACTGACAGCTTTGGCTGGGCCCAGGACAAAGTCATCTGAAAGGGCCCCCCAGCCCAACAGATACAATGTAATGAGAAACCAATTCTGGGCCTCCTCTCTCCCTGGTCCCGGGACAACTGTCCCCTTTGTCTCCCCGTCAGTACCCCTGCCTCACGTATATCGAATAATTCACTCCTCGGTCCAACTCCTTTCTCACCATTCCCGCACTCTATCCTGTTACCTTCAGACATTCCCACAGCACATATAATCCTCTCTTTCTCCATATTTCACCCCCTACCTCCCTCACTCCTCCCTCTCAGCTTCTTCACTCCTTCTCTCCCACCACTACCTCTCTCTCTCTCTCTCTCTCCCTCTCTCCCTCTCTCTCTCTCTCTCTCTCTCTCTCTCTCTCCACCTCCTCTGGTTCTACATCTCTGATACCCCACTCCATTTCTCCACGGCTGTAACTCTACCCTTTGGACTATTTTTACCTACACGGTGTGACCCAACGTTCACCGACACACTTCTCCCTCCCACCCCCCCTCCTCTCCTCTCCTCTCCCTCTTTTTCTCACTGCAACTTGCCCTGTGGGTGTATCTCTCAATCTCCCCCGATCTGTTCACCTGCCAATCATAGCCCTGCTGACTTTGGGGGCTCAGAGAGGGTGTTAAAAGACTTTAATGCTGAGCGGCACACACACAGGCGTCAAGCCCTCAGTGCCAGACATTTGTACTTGCGGCCGGACTGAGACAATGCAAAAAGAACCCCACAACAACTATTGTGCCTAGCATTACTGCCTGGTCTCTTATTAGCATAGCATAGGGTAGTATTATATTACATCAGGGGTCAGGAACCTATGGCTCTAGAGCCATATGTGGCTCTTTTGAGAACTGTATATGGTTCACTCATCTAGGGTCGCCAACCATCCCAATATGGAATTGTCCTGTATTTATGAATAAAAGTAGGCTACGGGTTCCATATAGAGTTGAAACGGGACAAGGGAGGTTAACAAGTGTTAAAATGCAGGAAATCACATCTAAGAAATACAAAATTCTCCCAAACCCTCTCCATAATGAAGTTGACAGTTCATCCCTATACTTAGCCTACCTGTTATCAATAAAAGCAAAAACTTGACAGTAGGCCTACACTCTAAAATTTTTGGGCTAAATTGAAATACATGTTTTTGATTGTATTCAGTGTTCTTAAAATGGCATGACTCTCGTGAAAATGTCTTTTTAAAAAATTGGCGTTTATGGCTCTCTCCACCAAAAAGGTTCCTGACCCCTGTATTACATTATAAGGGCTGCGTAAGTAACTATGTCAACATTGATACTAAGAAAAATGCTTTCAAAGTCTTGGTATTAGGTTGGATATTGTAGTTACTGCAAACATGACATAGCAATATCTCTAAAACCTTTGGACCTTAAGTCTGTGTCATAGGATCAAACAGGTGTAATGAAGACGTTTTCACTCTAGACTCAAGTTTGACAAGTAGTTATTGCACTTCGCCTTTGTAGGACAGTAAAGTATAGGCCTAGTATAGTGTAGTGTAGTATAGTAGCCTATTGTAGTATAGTATAGTATAGTATAAGTAGGCATATAAGCATAGCATACTATAGAAAAGTGTAGTAAATTTCCAGTATCTCTTATTTTGTCACATTGTGGAATGTTCTGGAATTCGTGCTGTGTTGTAGAAGAAAGAAGTCCAGTTGGAGTGCTTCCTGGAACTGTCTAGTTTTTTTAAGATGGTGCTCTTTGGTGACAGGCTTGGTTGATTTCAAAAAAGGTTTAGAAATACCAAGGCACTCATCAGGAGCCGAAGGCTTCATGCCGAAACGCGTCAAAGTATTTTAGTCATGCTATGCCCAACAAAATAAAGGCATTTTAATTACAAAGAAGATGAGTGTCTTGGTATTTCTAAACCTTTTTTGAATTCATGCTGTGTTGTGTTCTAAATGAAGGGACTGTAACATCTGGCAGGTGCATAAAGAGCAGCACCCAGCTTCTTCATAGCTCACATTACCAGGAGCTCAATCCCCTGTGATGTTGCCTGGTTAACACCAGACGAGCTCACAAGTAGAGATTCACCGGATCTGGTTCCGGTTCCGGATCCGGCAGGATAATAGGGTTTTTCACAGGATCCGGATCCGGCAGGAACTTAAGCAGTGGATCCGGTATCCAGCATGTTACCTAAAAATCAGGGTCTGGTGCATCTCTAGCCTAGGCTTTTCAGTCAGTCTTTCACAACCCCAATCACTGCATGGAGTGAAAGCCCTTTGGAAGCGGCCATTGCAGGCAGTGTGGTAATAAGCCAATGAGTCTAAAAAATAGTTTGAGCCAACGTAATAAAAAGGGCCCACGTGTGCGAGTACGTAGACTATGTTTCAACCCTTTTGTAGGATCCGGTATCCGGTTCCGGATCCAGCAGGATCTTCAGCAGTGGATCCGGTATCCGGCAGGATCCTAAAGATCAGGATCCGGTACATCTCTACTCACAAGTGAGAGTCTGGAGGCTACATATGCAGTTTCCTGTCAGAAAGTTATGGATTGTGATTCCCCGTTGCCGTTTATTGGGCATTACGAATGTGTCATTTGACATATACAATAGCAATAGCCAGTGGTGTCGAGTTGAATCTATTCAAACAAACTACCGTCATCGCCTTTCCACCCCTCCCTGCTCTCTGATTGGAGAACAAGATCTGGTACCCATGAGGGATAGAATCCATGCTGTCTTTCACATTGGAACGATAGTGCAAAGCATCATGGGATTTCCCAGGCTACCTGCAATGCTACCCTTCCCTCCAATCCTGTAGGGGTTGCCAACTCTCTCCAACTTAGGGCCCACTTGAGTTTTTCACAATGTTCAGGGCCCACCTCTGACCCAATACACCAGGGGTGGGGAACCTTTTTCATTCGGAAGGCCACTTCAAATTCATCCGAGGGCCGTAAAAGTCCTCCGAGAGCCGTATTATGAACACAAACCAGGATTTTCCCCTTCACTTTTGGCCTATATGGAAGGCAGCCACCTTTTAAACAAACACCACTTTCTCTAGGTTCCCTGAATATAACTTAAAGCGATGGTTCGGAGTAGAATCACCCTAATGCCATTTGAACCGTGACACCCATCCACCTTTACACCCGAAGTGTTTTCTGCCGCAGACTTACATCAACAGAGTTGCCGTGTTATTCGATGTTTATTCCGGTTAGCTTGACTCAAGCGCATATGGATACTGGGCACCGTCTCCAAACTTTCCCCACAAAAATAACATGTCATTACACCAAACTTCTGCAGTAGCACAAATATGGTCTGTACTCACGAAACGAAGCATTTGGAAGTTTGGAAATAGTCCAGGAGTTTAGTATTATCAACACAAGCTGAATAGCTTCTCTGCTGCTAAAGCTGTGCCAACGTTACTTCCGTCATATGAGACAAGCCCGTAAAAGTCTTCAACAAACTTCCAGACGAGAGTGTTAAAAAAGTTTTCACTGAATTGTGATTGTGATTAGGCTTATATTTTCAAGGAAATACTTAAAAGATATTTCAAATCTTACCTACTATCAATTAGACAATGATTTTCGTTATCAATACTGATGCTGAATTCACTTTTCATTGTGCATATTATGAGCTTCGTTGAGGACTCTTACATGCTTGTCTTAGATGACGGAAGTAACGTTGGCGCAGCTTTAGCAGCAGAGAAGTTATTCGGCTTGTGTTGATAATAATAAACTCCTGGACTATTTCCAAACTTCCAAATGCTTCGTTTCGTGAGTACAGACCATATTTGTGCTACTGCAGAAGTTTGGTGTCATGACATGTTATTTTTGTGGGGAAAGTTTGGAGACGGTGCCCAGTATCCATATGCGCTTGAGTCAAGCTAACCGGAATAAACATCGAATAACACGGCAACTCTGTTGATGTAAGCCTGCGGCAGAAAACACTTCGGGTGTAAAGGTGGATGGGTGTCACGGTTCAAATGGCATTAGGGTGATTCTACTCCGAACCATCGCTTTAATTGTATTGCAAATGCATTTTTTCAAAATCATTTTCTAAGATTCCTTTACAAACTATGTCATATATCATGTGAAGCTGAATAACATTAAAATGATATCGGGGGCCGGATAAAACGCCAGCGGCCCTCGAGACATAGGTTCCCGACCCCTGCAATAAACAATACATTTCAAATGAATGATTTCAAGCCCCTCTTGGAATACCTTGGCCCACCAGTGGGCCCCAGCCCCACAGCTTAAGAGTCACTGGTGTAGAGGGACAGAGCTTCACCGTGACGGGTAATGATGATGTGTGAAAGTCAAAGGTAATGCTCTTGAAGGACTTCCGAAGTGATTGGGCTTTAGGAGGGGGGTGGGGGGTTAGAGGGAGGGGACGGGGCAGGGGCTTTCCCCATACGGGCGTCACACACAGCCCCACGTGCATGTGTGTGTGTGTGTGCAGGGGGCCCCTCTTTTGTGCCTGCATGCGTTCCTGGCCTTTCAACCACCCTAGGCCCCTCAAACATTATTAGGCTACTACCCACCACACCCAACCTACCCACCACACATTGAGCTCGTAGCACACACGTGACCATGCATGCTCCATAACACATGTGCATACTGTCACACACACACACACACACACACACACACACACACACACACACACACACACACACACACACACACACACACACACACACACACACACACACACACACACACACACACACACACACACACACACACACACACACACATCTCTCTTGCCCATCCTCAGGTCAGCGCACACACACACATATGTACAAGCACACATGTACACACACAACACACACACACATGCACGAGCACACAATCACAAACTCCTGTTACAAATTGATGACAATAGGGCAGAAACAATGTGGATGCGCAAAAGGAAGTGACACTTCTGAATATAGCGGAGCTCCCCGGGAGACACAGTAAACACAGAGTGATCATCGGGCACATGTTGTTCAGCTGCAGGCACGCACACACACACACAGAGATACAGACACGGGTGAAAGACGGTTTTTTTTTGGTCAGGTGGAGTAACGCATTTAATGCCCATAAATTAATTAGTAGCCTAATTGGTGTTTGATATGCTGTATTGAATGCATCTTAGATAGTCCACTAACAACAAACAAACAATATTGGCACTGGCTGTCGTTACGCAGCCCTGACTTGTGCTACTACTGAAACTGGTAGTTGTGAAAAATCAGGGGAGCATTTCTCGAAAGCATAGGCCTAGTTGCTAGCCAGTTGCTGAGAAGTTGCCAATGGGAAATTGCATTGCAAACAACAAAGCAGCTAACAGTTAGCACCTATGCTTTTGAGAAATGCACCCCAGGTAACATAGTACCCAAGTTCCAATTTCCACGATGCCACTCTAAAATGCATGGCTACATATAGGCTACGTAGGCTGTAGGCCATGTTTTGGAAAAGAGCTTATCGTTAACACACAGCACTGCATCCTGCATTGCTTCCCATTACATCTTATATCCATACCATGCCATGCATACAAGTACACCACGGTACAGTTCACAGCAAGGACATGCTCTCACATTTCTTTCTCACAGAGATACAGTAAAACACACAGATGTACAGTGCAGCCACGAGGGGTGGAAAGTAACTAATTACATTTATTCAAGTATTGTACTTCAGTAGCTTTTACGAGTACGTAGTACTTTTTAAGTGTTTTTTTAAATTACAAAATACTTTTATTCGAGTGGATTTTGACCCAAATACTTTAGTCAATTACACTGAAACCTGGCCTGAGTACTAAGTTTTAAAAAATTAGACTGAGAGACAAAATACTATGCAAATACAACAATCTGACTGAAAAGAAAAATGATGCAGGATTGCACACCGCATTTACACAGTTTTACTTGGATCAATGTATTGGATTATGGCTGGTGCCAAGCAAGAGATAGAGGTTATGGTGGATAAATCAAGAACAAAGAAACATTAAATTCTCGAGAGGAAAGCTAATTAAAAGTAACCAAATACTTTTACTCAAATTACAAATTTAAGTGAAGTAGCCTACTTTTTAGTTTTACTAGATTTTTAGGACATAGGCAAAGTAAAGATACATTTTTGTTTTTTTGTACTCTTTCCACCTCTGCTAGTAGTTTATACAGATAAACATAGAATATGAAATAGAGTAGAAGATAAGAATCTTTTATTTGTCATTGTAACAAGTACAACAAGCTGTCCTTGTTAAAGAGGCCATGCCACTCTAATTACATTGCCATGTCCACCTTTTTTTCATAATCCTTGGTGTTCTCTGACCTGGTATGCAACATTATTTTAGCTGGAAAGTTATTTGATGGTGTATTTCAAAGCATTTTATTGTGCCCAAAAACACCTCTCAGGAGAACTAAGCGGTTTGTCCATAATGTTTAAAACACGTACTAAATGAAATGAAACAGTATAATATTCATGCTAATAAGCATACTCTCTACTGTGGGTGTAGTACACTCACACAAATTAGCATACACTTTAGGTCAGGTCACTTTGCCTCCGACCAAATCAACAATGCAGCTCAAATAGATAGTCAACAGCATTGCAACACACAAAAACGAAGAATTGGGCAAGTCATAGAGAAGTTCTTCAATATTGCGCACATACACAGGTACGCAGGCACGCACACACGCGTCGCATGTGCGCGCGCACACGCACGCACGCACGCACACACACACACACACATTATTATAATGATTTTTAAGGCTCACTTGAAATACTTTCAAGTCTCAGTAGTTGGACCCGGCCCCTAGTTTGAGAATCGCTGCTCTAGGTGTTCAGTGCACTACTGATGTTCACAAGTGCTTTATCCAGCACATCTCTGGCC